>NW_027206570.1:0-115000 GCF_024711535.1 Dipodomys merriami | reverse complement strand
CACCCATCCATGTATCCATCCGTCCACCCATCCACCGGTCCACCCATCCACCCATCCATCCACCCATCCATCCATCCACCCACCCATCCACCCATCCATCTATCCATCCGTCCACCCATCCACCAGTCCACCCATCCACCCATCCATCCACCCATCCATCCATACACCCACCCATACACCCATCCATCCATCCATCCACCCATCCATCCATCCACCCATCCATCCACCCATCCACCCATCCATCCCCATCCATCCACCCATGCATTTACCCATCCATCCATCCATCCATCCATCCATCCATCCATCCATCCATCCACCCACCCATCCATCCATCCATCCACTCGTGACTCAGTGAGGCACTTCCTGTGTTCATTCCCTTTATTTCCAGAGGTCAGGGACGCCCTGGGATGGGTCAGGTCTTGGCCTTGTGTCCAGTGTCCTTCTGTCTGTCTGTCTGTCCGTCCGCAGGTCAGTTGAAGGCGGGCAGGCTGAAGAGCTCGGGTTGTATGTCACCCAAGGAGGGCAGCAGCAGGGTGGCCCCGGCCGTTGAGTTCGGGGTCGAGCTGGACGCTGGGCACCATGACCACCTGCATCCCCGCTGCCTGGGCGACCGCCATGCCGTGGGGCGTGTCCTCCAGCACCAGGCACTGCGGGGTCAGAGGGCGAGAGAGACACGCGGAGTGAGAGGTCGGCCGGGGGGTGGGCCGGGTGCCCAGTGTTGGAGGGAAGGAAGGGGGGAAGGAAGGAAGGAAAGAAGGAAGGAGGGAAGGAGGGAAGGAAGGAAGGATGAAAAGGAAGGATGGAGGGAAGGAACAAGAAGGAAGGAGGGAAGGAAGGAGGGAAGGAAAGAAGGATGGAGGGAAAGAAGGAAGGAGGGAGGGAAGGAGGGAAAGAAGGAGGGAAGGAGGGAAAGAAGGAGGGAAGGAAGGAGAGAGGGAAGGAAGGAGGGAAGGAAGGAGGGAGGGAAGGAAGGAAGGAGGGAGGGAAGGAAGGAGGGAAGGAAGGAGGGAGGGAAAGAAGGAGGGAGGGAAGGAAGGAAGGAGTGAAGGAAGTAGTGAAGGAAGGAAGGAAGGAGGGAAGGAAGGAGGGAAGGAAGGAGGGAAGATGACCGTTGAGCCACGGCGTGCCTACTGGCATGTTCTGTGTGTGATTTCGAGGCCTCCCCCACCCAGGGCCTGGTGTGGCCCAGGTGAGCACTGTGCCAAGGAGTCTCCCTCCCTGTTCCCCTGGGGCCGTCTGTCCATCCGTCTCTCCATCCGTCCATCCGTCTGTGTGATTGTGTGTCTGTCCGTGTCTCTCTGTCTGTCTCTGTGTGTCTGTCTGTCCCTATATCTGTCTGTCTGTGTCTCTGTGGTCGGTCTGTCTGTTCTGTTCTGTGTATCTGTCTGTCTGGACTCTTATGTCTGTCTGTCTGTCTTTGTATGTGTGTCTGTCTGTGTCTGGCCAAGTGTCTCTGTGTCTGTCTATCTGTGTGTGTCTGTCTCTGTATCCGTCTGTCTGTCTATATGCCTATTTGTGTGTCTCTGTAGTCTGTCTGTCTGTGTGTCTGTCTGTGTATGTATGTCTATCTCTCTGTCTGTCTATCAGTGTGTGTCTGTCTGTCCGTGTCTCTGTGCTCTGTCTGTCTGTCTGTCTGCCTGGTCTGTGTATCTGTGCGTCTGTCTGTGTCTATCTGTCTGTCTGTGTGTCTATCAGTGTGTCTGTCTGTGTCTCTGTGGTCTGTCTGGTAGGTCTGTGAATCTGTGTGTCTGTCCCGTCTCTTGTGTCTGTCTGTCTGTCTATCTGTCTGGTCTCTGTGTCTGTGTGTCTGTGTGTCTATCTCTCTGTCAGTGTGTCTGTCTGTCTATCGGAGTGTGTCTGTCTGTCCGTGTCTCTGTGGTCTGTCTGTCTGTCTGTCTATGAGTCTGTCTCTGTGTCTGTGTCTCTATCTGGTTTGTCTGCCTGTCGGTCTGTGTGTCTATCTGCCTGTCTGTCTGTCTGCATGTCTGTCTGGTTTGTCCATGTGTCTATCTGTGTCTCTGTGTCCGTCTCTGCGTCTATCTGTGTGTTTCTGTGTCTGGCTGTCTGGCTGTCTGGTCTGTGTATCTGTGTATCCGTCCATGTCTGTCTGTCTGTGTGTCTCTCTGTGTGTGGTCCATGCAGTGGACCCGAGGCCCGAGGCCTCAGTTTACCTGGTTGACGGGGGGGGGGGGATGAGGAGAGAACCTGCGGGTGCAGGCCAGGAAGATGTCCGGAGAACCTGTGGGCGCAGGCCAGGAAGATGTCCGGGGCGGGCTTGCTGGCCTTGACCTCGGGGTCATCACCCAGCACCACGTGGTGAAAGGCACCGAACAGCTCCCGGTGTGCGCTGGTCTTGGCCTGGTAGGACTCAGTCCCTGAGCTGGTGGCCAGGGCGAAGGGGATGCTGTGCTTCTGTATGTGGAGGATCAACTTCTCTGCACCTGGAGACAGAGAGACAGGAGGAGAAGAACTTAGGTCTTTGGTGGCCTAGGGGGGAAATCCACAAATCCATCCATCCACCCATCCATCCATCCATCTACCCATCCACCCATCCATCCACCCATCCGTCTATCTATCCATCCATCCATCCACCCACCCATCCATCCACCCATCCATCTATCTATCCATCCATTCATCCATCCATCCATCCATCCACCCATCCACCGATCCATCCACCCATCCATCAATCCATCAATCCATCAATCAATCCATCTACCTGTAAGGTCCATTCCTGGACGACGAACAGACCTCGCCCAGTACCTGCGTTACCTAGGCAACTGGGATACCTGGAAGAGGTCACGTCCGCATCTGCTGAGGTCACATCCTAACCTGATGTGGCCACACCTTTCTCCCACCTGATCCCACTTCCCTTTACCTGGACACACCCTTCCCCGCCCCCTACCCTATATAAGGCCTAAACCGCCGCCAGACCGCCCTCTTTTTTTCCTTTGCCAGCCGCGTGGAGTGCCAACCTTGCCTGGTCCCAGCAGGCCTACTGAATAAACCCCTTACCTGAATACCACGTGCGTGGTGCAGTTTCAGTTCTTACTCGGTCACCTCTTTTTAAAAACCTAACATAAATGGTGCCGTGACTCGGATAAAGGGCTTAAAGTCAGGACAGCCGAGATTCCTCTCTGTTTTTTTTCTTTTTTTCATTTTTGTTTTTCCCTTTTTGCTCTGAGGAATACCCACAGTTCTGACGGCCTTTTATGAACCCGTCTATCTGCTGCGGACACAGTGCATCAATTCTATTGCTGGCCTCTGCATCTTCCTCGACACTTCTACATTTTGGTGAGTGACCTGCTCCCTAAGGGGTCTCTGTCGTTCAGTCTCTTTACAGATACCACGCCGGAGAACCTACTAGGCCTTTACTTGACTCCGGTTGTTTGTCACTTCTCTCTAGAGGGCTCGGTGGTAAATTGGGACACCGCTTCCATTCAGTAAGCCCTCCTTCACTCACTAAATTTTTCCCCCTACGTTTTTCTCTTTTGCATTTCTAATGGGTTGTTGTAAGTCACGCCCAAAGGAGGAAACTCCATTGAAATGCCTCCTGCGTTCCCTGGACGTCTTGTCTATTGACTGCATCGACAAGAAACGCCTGATTTATTATTGCACTCAAGTTTGGCCACAGTACCAACTGGATAATCGTTCTCGATGGCCCAGAGATGGGACTTTGGACTATGTCATTCTCAGAGATTTAGACGATTTTTGCCGTCGTAATGGTAAATGGTCTGAGGTCATTCATATTCAGCCATTCTTTGCTCTCCGGGACAACCCGGCCCTATGCCAATCATGCCCGGCCTTTCCACTCCTCCTGGCACGTGGAGAACCCAACTCTAGCGCAGGGCTCCCTCCGGAGCCTGAGGTGCCTGACCCTCTTTTTGACTCTGCCCCTCTTCCTGCTGAGCATCTGGTGCCTTCCCCACCTTCTTCACTCTCCTCTCCTTCACCCTCTATCTCCTCCCCCCCTGCAGCTCACACCCGGTCTCGCACTGGTGGCACACAACCTCCACCAGACCCCCTGTGCCCTTTGCGAGAGGTGGCAGGGGCTGAAGGTGTAATTAGGGTGCATGCGCCATTCTCAATGTTTGATATTGCTCAGATTGAGAAGCGGCTGGGATCTTATGCCCAAGATTCTAATAATTATGTCAAGCAGTTTAAGAACCTGGCTCAGACCTATGACCTTACTTGGCAGGACATATATCTAATGCTATCCTCTACCCTTACTGCTGAGGAAAAAGAAAGGGTGTGGACTGCAGCCCAGGCACATGCCGATGAAGCTCACCGCCTAGATATTAACTTTCCAGTGGGAGCAACAGCTGTGCCTAGGGAAGAGCCCAATTGGAATTATCAACATAATGCTCCTGGGCGGGAAAGCAGAAATAGGATGATAACTTGCTTAGTGGCTGGCCTTCAAAAGGCAGCCTATCTTCCTGTTAATTACGACAAATTAAACCACATTACTCAAAGGCCCAATGAAAACCCGGCGGAATTTCTTGAACGCCTTACAGTAGCGCTCCAGCGCTATACAAGGCTGGACCCAGAGTCACCAGAGGCTAAGGTGGTTCTCAATACTCATTTTATTGCCCAATCAGCCCCCGATATTAGAAAAAAGTTAAAAAAGGCTGAGAACGGTCCTCAGACCCCTCAACGAGATCTGGTGAGTATGGCATTTAAAGTTTTCAATAATCGAGAGGAACAGGAGATTGCCGATAAGACAGCCCGTGAGAGGGAAAACTATCAAATCCTGGCTGCTGCCATCCGGCCTCCTCTGAGGAGACGCACCCAACAAACACCACCTGGAGCATGCTTCAAGTGTGGGCAAGAGGGCCACTGGGCGAAATTCTGTCCCTCACCACGACCTCCACCTGGACCCTGCCCAAGGTGTGGACAACAAGGACATTGGGGAGTCGATTGCCCCTCCTCACCTCCACAAGGTAGGCCAGCCCCTCCCCCACCCCGCCCACCCAGGCAGGCGGAGCCAGACCGGTCGGAGATTTTCTGCTTGGCTACAGAATGAAGGTGCCCAGGGCCACCTGCTCCCAACAACCAGACCATCACAATGACGGAGCCCAGGGTGTGTTTCTATGTAGCCGGTAAGTTAATATCTTTTCTCTTGGATACGGGAGCGACTTACTCGGTGCTATGTCAATATACAGGCAAGACTTTTCCCTCCCAGATCTCGGTGGTGGGTGTAGATGGCCTACCTACCTGTCCCCCAACTACGGGACCAGTATCATGTAAAATAGAAGACTTTCCTTTTTCACACTCCTTCCTAATCCTACCTCACTGTCCTACCCCACTCCTAGGAAGGGACTTGCTCTCTAAATTTCAGGTCTCCCTTTCATTCCATATCCCCAAACAGCCCACACCTGTTCTACTTTTGTCTTTAGATGAACCTCCACCTGTAACTTCCCAACTAAATCCTTTCCCTTTACCTCCAGATCTTGTCAACCCTCTTATCTGGGATACTTCCACTCCTACTATGGCTAGACACCATACTCCTGTCCTCATTAAACTTAAAGACCCTACCCATTTCCCTGGTACTTCCCAATACCCCATTTCCCTTAGGCACAGGCAAGGTTTAAAACCCATCATCCTTCGCCTTCTTAAACAAGGACTTCTCAGACCCACTAACTCCCCCTTTAACACCCCTATCCTGCCAGTAGTTAAACCTGATGGGACCTATCGCCTAGTCCAGGACCTGCGCACTATTAATGCTGCAGTCCTTCCCATTCATCCTGTTGTGCCTAACCCATATACTCTCCTTTCACAGATACCTCCTGGTACCACCCACTTCTCGGTGCTGGACCTCAAGGATGCATTCTTCACAATCCCCCTGCATCCTGACTGCCAAGATTTCTTTGCTTTTACTTGGGCGGACCCAGACACTTCAAGGGCACAACAGCTGACCTGGACGGTCCTCCCTCAAGGGTTTCGAGACAGTCCCCATTTCTTTGGACAGGCTTTATCAAAGGATCTCCTCTCTCTTCAGGTGTCTCCTAGCATTGTTCTCCAGTATGTGGATGATCTTTTGCTTTGCAGCCCTTCCTTTGAGTTGGCTCGCCAACATACAGCTGACCTCCTCAACTTCCTGTTGACAAAAGGATATAGAGTCTCTCCTTCAAAGGCCCAGATAGCAAAGTCAGAGGTAACATACTTGGGTTTGTCCATAACTCCTACAGAGAGAAGAATTACCCTTGATAGAAAAGCCTACATTGAGTCTCTCTCTGTCCCACAGACCAAGGAGGACATTCTGTCTTTCCTGGGACTTGCAGGCTTCCTTCGTATTTGGATACCCGGTTTTGCTACATTGGCCAAACCTCTTTATGAGGCATCCAAAGGTTCCCTACTGGAGCCGCCAGACCCCACAAAGCCCATTGACACCCCATTTAAAGTTCTGAAGCAAGCGCTTCTTCGGGCTCCAGCACTGGCTCTACCTAACCTCAAGGAACCCTTTATACTCTATGTCACTGAGAAGTGGGGAATTGGCCTTGGGGTTCTTGGACAAATGTCAGGCCCCTCATTTAGACCTGTGGCCTACCTCTCAAAGCAGCTAGACCCAACGGTAAAAGGCTGGCCAGCATGTCTCCGAGCTTTGGCCGCAGCAGCCACCTTGGCACAGGAGAGCACAAAACTCACTTTTGGCCAACCCACTACCATTCGCTCTCCCCACAGACTAAAGGACCTTTTGTCTCATAAATCCCTGTCTTCCCTTTCCCCTTCCCGCCTACAGCTGTTTCATGTTACTTTTATTCAAAACCCTGACTTTTCACTGGAAAGCTGCTCCCCGCTCAATCCAGCCACCTTGCTTCCATCCAATTCTAACCCTCTTTCCCATTCCTGTACAGAGACCTTGGAGGAATTCACACCCCATTTTACAGGTATCTCGGAAACTCCTCTTCCTGACCCAGAAGACACCTGGTACATCGATGGCAGTTCCACATCTACCTCTTCAGGAAGCCGAGTTGCGGGCTATGCCATCGTTAATAACTCTACCATTCTTGAAAGCAGCCCTCTGCCCCCTAGCACTACCTCACAAAAGGCAGAACTTATAGCTTTAACTAGGGCCTTAATTCTAGCCAAGGGCCGGAAGATCAATATTTATACAGACTCAAAATATGCCTATCATATTCTCCATTCTCATGCAGCAATTTGGAAGGAACGTGGCTTCCTGACCACCAAAGGGACTCCCATAACTAATGCCTCACTTATTCTTAAACTATTAGAAGCTGCTTCCCTTCCCCAACAGGTTGCGGTCATCCACTGCAGAGGACACCAGACAGGATTGGATGCCATTACAGTCGGCAATTCAAAAGCAGACCGGGAGGCAAAGCTAGCAGCCCAGAGACAACTCCAGGGACAACTTCCAGCTCCCTTGCTTCTGGTATTGCCTTCAATTCAACCCTCTTATACCCCACAGGAGATCGAGGAACTTATGCACCAGGGAGCCTCCCAGGAAGCACAGGGATGGTGGTCTCTGGAAGGACGAGTTGTTCTTCCTGAGACACAAGCAGACAGCTTTCTTTCCCAGGTTCACCAGGCGCTGCATATTGGATACAAGCCTCTCTCCCACCTTCTTAAACCTTTAATCCATTGCCCTAGCCTAACTACTCGACTAAAGGCTATTACCCAAGCCTGCCCCACGTGTTCTCTTACTTCCTCACAGGGTGGTCTCCGACCAGCTGCATTCCCCACACACCAAGCACGGGGACACACCCCAGGGGAAGACTGGCAGATAGACTTCACTCACATGCCCAGATGTAAGCGGCTCAAATACCTTCTAACTATGGTTGATACCTTTTCAGGATGGATTGAAGCCTATCCCACAACGTCGGAGACAGCTGACACAGTTGCCTCTGTCCTTATTAAAGAAATTATTCCTAGGTTTGGCTTACCCAGGTCACTTCAATCTGACAATGGACCTGCTTTCATCTCCAAAGTGACCCAACAGGTGGCATCCTCTCTAAACATCCAGTGGAATCTTCACATTCCTTATAGGCCTCAGTCTTCTGGAAAGGTTGAAAGAGCTAATGCGCTCCTTAAGACACAACTTACTAAACTTTCTCTAGAGCTCCAACAATCCTGGCCAGAACTGTTACCCCTGGCGCTCACCCGCTTACGTGTTTCTCCCCGCAGCCCTACTTTCCTCAGCCCCTTTGAGTTAATGTATGGAAGACCTTTTCTCCTAGGTAATTTCCCTACTGACAATACCAAAACTCCACTAATAGACTACCTTCCCGTCCTAACCTTTCTTAGGCACATGCTGCGCCAACATGCTGACCAGTGTCTCCCTCAGCCTCATCAAGGCCCCTTTCCCACTCCCCCAATTTTGCCTGGTGATCAAGTGTTTCTCAAGACCCTTAATCCATCTGGTTTACACCCTAAGTGGACAGGCCCTCACCAGGTTCTGCTGACCACCCCCACAGCAGTCAAGCTCAAGGGACAGCCACAGTGGATTCACCTGTCAAGAATAAAAAGGTCTCCTGCTCCTGCCCCTTCTATGCCAACACTGACTTCGAGGTACACCTGTTCCCCCCTTGGGCCTACCAAGGTAAGGCTATCTCGCATCCCTGAAGATCCGGGTGAGTAACACTGAGCTAACTGCTCTCCTCCCCAAAGACCTCACTACCTCATCCCTTAGGTCACCTCCAAGCCATGGACATCCAATCTTTTCTTTCCAGTAATATATTTGCTTTTCATCTTTGTTCAGCCCCCTGCCTGAGAAGACTTCCTCCAGACTTCATCTAAGAGACTCACTTCTTGCAGACATCATGGAACTGGCAGACCAGGAAGCAGTCACCTCCTACTAGGTCACCTCTCTTCCCCCCCCTTTCCTTTTTCAGCCATGCTTCTCCACCATGCTGGGTGGGACTACAGTTCAGTAACTTCTTTTCCTGCCTGAATAGCGCATGGTGTTCTTTTCATCTACCCAATAACTACCCCTTTTGTGTGAACCAAAGTGCCTTGACACCATGCGAGATTTTTCACCAATACCATTTCTGGCCTTCACATCCATGTCCACACCACTTCTCTACTCTGGTGAGTGAAACTACTCTACGGCTCTCTGTCACTCAGTCTCTGTCCAGACGTGGCGCCACGCCAGAGAGCTCCTACGGCCTTTAGCTGAAAGGCCGGTCACCTCTGAAGCCGAGGACGCTTGGCTTTGGGGGCTTGGCCATTTCTCTCTAGAGGGCTCTGGGGGAAGTCGGGACGCCGCTTCTGCCTGGTCAGCTCTTATTCACTCACCAGACTGACTCTACTTTTTGGCTTGTGCCCTGAAGAGTGTGACGCAGGCTGGGTCCCGGGGACCCTCCCCTCTAGGTTCCCTCTCAAAGGCTAGCCATTCTAGGTTTAAAAATTGTCAGAGTTTCCATTTGTTCAGGTTTCCGTCAATGCCTCATGAAACTTCTCCAGACTCCGTCCAACAGACTCGCCTCCTCCAGACTTCATCGAGGAATCAACACCCAAGCGACAGCTGCAGCCTGCTGCCTTCTCCCAGCATGGACCACATCCCAGCCTTTTACCCCTACGACGCCCCTTGCCAGCAGGAAGTAGCCAGAGAGAGTCTTCGCCCTTTTTCATAATTATCAAAAGGCTGGAATGTAAGGTCCATTCCTGGACGACGAACAGACCTCGCCCAGTACCTGCGTTACCTAGGCAACTGGGATACCTGGAAGAGGTCACGTCCGCATCTGCTGAGGTCACATCCTAACCTGATGTGGCCACACCTTTCTCCCACCTGATCCCACTTCCCTTTACCTGGACACACCCTTCCCCGCCCCCTACCCTATATAAGGCCTAAACCGCCGCCAGACCGCCCTCTTTTTTTCCTTTGCCAGCCGCGTGGAGTGCCAACCTTGCCTGGTCCCAGCAGGCCTACTGAATAAACCCCTTACCTGAATACCACGTGCGTGGTGCAGTTTCAGTTCTTACTCGGTCACCTCTTTTTAAAAACCTAACACTACCCAGCCAGCCACCCATCCATCCACTCATCCATCCACCTACCCATCCATCCATCCATCCATCCATCTACTCATCCATCCACCCACCCACCCATCATCCATCCATCTACCCAGCCAGCCACCCATCCATCCATTCATCCATCCACCCATCCATCCATTCATCCATCCATCCATCCATCCACCCACCCATCCACTCATCTATCCATCCATCCATCCATCCATTGACCCATCCATCAACCCATCCATCCACCCATCCACCCACCCATCCATCCATCAATTCATCCATCCACCCATCCATCCACCATCCATCCATCCATCCATCCACCCATCCATCCATCCACCCACCCATCCATCCATCCATCCATTCATCCACCCATCCATCCATCCATTCATCATCATCATCATCATCATCATCATCATCATCATCATCATCATCATGGTGACCCAGGAAGGATGTGAACTCCGGGCATCATCATCATCATCATCATGGTGACCCAGGGCGTTTCCCAGGGCGACCGGCTGGGCCACATGCACGCACACGCACGCACACACGTGTATGAGCAGATGACATCTTGTCCCGAGCACTGGGCAGCGAGTCCTAGATAGGGTGGTGGAGACGGCACCGCGTTCTAGAAGGTTCTGAATCCAACGGTCATGGCAGATGGACCGGTGAAGTCTAGGATGTACAGACAGACAGACAGACAGACAGACAGACAGACAGACACACACACACACACACACACACACACACACACACACACACACACACACACACACACACACACACACACACACACACACACAACGGCCCGGGGAAAGGAGATGGTTCTAGAAAGTTTGTCCCTTTTCAGAGTTCTTCACCCAGACAGACAGACTGACAGATGGATAGATGGATGGATAGACAGATGGGTGGATGGATGGACAGACAGACAGAGAGATGGATGGACAGATGGGTGGAAGGATGGACAGACAGACAGACTGATACATGGATAGACGGATAGACAGATGGGTGGATGGATGGACAGACAGACAGACTGATAGCTAGCTAGATGGATGGATCGATGGACAGACAGACAGACTGATACCTAGATAGATGGATGGATGGATGGACAGACAGACTGAAAGATGGCTAGATAAGACGGATAGACAGATGGGTGGATGGATGGACAGACAGACAGACTGATAGATGGGTAGATGGATGGATGGACAGACTGACAGATGGATAGATGGATAGACAGATGGGCAGATGGATGGACAGACAGATAGATGGATAGACAGACAGACTGACAGATGGATAGATGGATAGAAAAATGGGTGGATGGATGGACAGACAGACAGATGGATAGATGGATAATAGATGGATAGATGGATGGATGGACAGACAGACAGACTGACAGATGGACAGATGGATGGATAGACAGATGGACAGAAGGATGGACAGACAGGCTGGTAGGTGGATAGACAGACAGACGGATGGATAGATGATAGATAGATACACAAATAAGATACATGAATAGATGGATAGATGGATGGATGGTTGGACAGACAGAGAGATGTATAGATAGACACACAGACAGACAGATAGGTGGATAGATATAGTAGATAGATAGACAGATAGACATGTGGATAGACAGATGGATGGATGGATCCATGAATGGACAGACAGACAGAGAGTAGATAGACAGACACCTGGATAGACAGAGGGATGGATGCATAGATGGACAGACAGACAGATAGACGGATGGGTGGATGGGTGGATAGATGGGTGGATAGAAGGGTGGATGGATGGATGGGGGATGGGTGGGTGGATGGGTGGATGGATGGGTGGGTGGATGGATGTTGATTGAATATGGATGGGATTAACATTTACACACTTGAGTGACTTGGACCCAAGTCCTGATACAATATGGGTGGGATTAACGTTTGCACACTTCAGTGAGTTGGACCCAAGTCCTCATCTGGATGGAGGAGAGACGGAAGGGATTAACATTTGCACACTTGAATGAGTTGGACCCAAGTCCTGCTGTTGATGGAATATGGAAGGGATTAACATTTGCACAGTTGAGTGACTTGGACCCAAGTGTTCATCTCAATGGAGGATGGATGGATGGGTGGATGGATGGATGGATGGGTGGGTGGATGGATGAGTGGATGGATGGGAGGGTGGATGGATGGATGGATGGGTGGATGGATGGATGGGTGGATAGATGGGTGGATGGGTGGATGGATGGATGGATGGATAGATGGGTGGATGGGTGGATGGATGGATGGGTGGATAGATGGGTAGATGGGTGGATGGATGGATGGATGGATGGATGGGTGGATGGATGGATGGATGGGTGGGTGGGTGGATGGATGGGTGGATAGATGGATGGGTGGATGGATGGATAGGTGGACGGATGGGTGGATGGATGGATGGGTGGATCAGAGGGTGGATGGGTGGATGGATGGATGGATGGATGGATGGGTGAATAGATGGGTGGATGGATAGGTGGATGGGTGGGTGGATGGATGGGTGGATGGATGTTGATTAAATATGGGTGGGATTAACATTTTCACACTTGAGTGACTTGGAACCAAGTCCTGACCTCAATGGAGTAGGTCAAGCTCTGTCTCTGTCTGTCTGTCTGTCTGTGTCTTCTTCTGTCTGTCTCTGTCAGTCTGTCTGTTGGTCTGCGTGTCTCTACCTGTCCATGTCTGTGTCTGTCTGTCTTTGTCTCTCTGTCTCTGTCTGTCTCCTCTGTCAGTCTGTCTGTGTCTCGTTCTCTCTTTCTTTGTCTGTCTGTCTGTGTCTGTCAGTCTACTTCTGTCTCTGTCTTTCTGTCTGTCTGTCTCGTCTGTGTCTGCCTGTTGGTCTGCCTGTCCATGTCTGTCTCACTGTCTGTCTGTCTCTGTCTCATTCTGTCTTTGTCTGTCTCGGTCTGTCTGTCTGTCATCAGTCTACTTCTGACTTCTGTGTCTGTCTGTCTCTTTGTCTCTCTGTCTCTGTCTCCTGTGTCTGTCTGGGTCTCGTTCTGTCTTTCTTTGTCTGCCTGTGTCAGTATCTGTCTGTCTGTGTGTCTGTCTGTCTGTGTCTGTCATTCTCTGTCTGTCTTTCGTGTCTGTCATTCTCTGTGTCTGTCTGTCTTTCTCTGTGTCTGTGTCTGTCTCTGCCTATGTCTGTCTGTCCATCTGTCTGTGTCTCTCTCTGTGTCCATCTGTGTGTCTGTCTCTGTCTGTCTTTGTCCCAGTGTCTGTCTGTCTTGCTCTATGTCTGTCCGTCTCTGTCTGTCGGCCTGTGTCTGTCTCTCTCTGTCATTCCCTGTCTGTCTGGCTCTGCCTCTGTCTGTCTGTCTCTCTGTCTGTCATTCTGTGTCTGTCTGTCTATGCCTGCCCATGTCTCTGTCTTCTCTGTGTCTGTCTGTGTCCATCTATCTGTCTGTGTCTCTCTGTGTCCATCTGTGTGTCTGTCTCTGTCCCAGTGTCTGTCTGACTCTGTTTCACTGTCCCTGTGTCTGTCAGTCTGTCGCTGGGAACCGCGCATGCGCGTTGCAGGGCAGCGCAGCCCAATCCCGCGCATGCGCAGATCCGTACCTCGCAGAGCCCGGGGAGCACACGCATGCGTGTTCCTGCTCGGCGGGGGGGGGCGGGGGGGGAGGGAGGGACGGGGCGTGCTGGCTCATGCATGCGCGGCACAGCGCGGAGGACCTCCCCCCCCAGGTGGCACGCATGAACAGTACCAACTAGACCAACCGAGGGAATCCCACGCATGCACGCACCACACGCTCGGCCCGGACGGTGCCGGACGACTCAACCAGTGCGCATGCGCAATGCGGACGGAACCTCGATCCTCCGGAGTCCCCTAGGCACCTCCCGGAGGACTCACGCTGTGCGCATGCGCAACTCGACCCTCCAGGGTCCGCTCTGCGCCTCCCGGCCGATTCAACCTGTGCGCATGCGCCGTGGGTCCACACGCGGGAGGGCAGTGGGAACAAGCAGCCAAGGGACACGCATGCGCAGCGGCGCTCCGCCGGGAGCGCTAGGCCCCTCCCTGCTGACGAACCCTGTGCGCATGCGCATTGGCGCAGGCTGGCTCAGCCCCTCCCAGCTGCCTAACCCTGTGCGCAAGCGCAATGGCGCTCCGCCAGGCCGGCTCAGCCTGTCCCCGCTGAAGAACCCTCTGCGCATGCGCAATGGCTCTCCGCTGGGAGCGTTCGGCCCCTTCCCCGCTAACCCTATGTGCATGTGCAGTGGCGCTCCGCCGAGAGCGCGCGCATGCGCGCCCGCGTCTTGGCGCCGGCTGATGACATCGATGCGACGGCGCCGGCGGCCGCGCCCGGAAATGCAGCCGTGGCGGGGCCGCGGAGCGTCGCCGCCGCCGCCGCCATGGCCACCACTACGCCGTCCGGATCCGGAAGCGGAAGTGGAAGCGCGCAGGACCCCCGAGGACGCCGACCCGGGCGGCCCCCGGGTCACCGTCGGTGCGTGGAGGCCTCCGGGACGAGGCGCCTTTAAGAGGCGGGGACGCTGGAGGGCGTGGCTTTCTGATGGGCGTGGCGTCGCGGTGGGCGTGGCCTGCAGGGCGTGGAGCTGACAGGAGAGTCAGTGGGGGGCGTGGCCTGGAACAGAGGCCATTGGGCCGCTGGGGTTTGGGGGCGTGGCCTGGAAAGACACCATTGGGCGGCTGGACGTAATGCCATTGGTCGGCTGGGCTGGGGGGCGTGGCTTGGAAGTAAGGCCATTGGGCCGCTGGGCCTAGGGGGCATGGCCTGGCAGGAACTAGGCTATTGAGGGTCCTGGCTTTGGGGGTATGGCTTGGAAGTAAGGCCATTGGGCGGCTGGTCCTGGGGGGGCGTGGCCTGGCAACAGTGATGCTATTGTGTAGTCTGGCTTTGAGGGCGTGGCCTGGGCGTGCTGCCATTGGATGGCTGGCCTGGGGGGCGTGGTCTGGCAGGAACCAGGCCGTTGGGTGCCCTGGCTTTGGGGACTAAGCACCCAGCACCTCCCCATGGTGACCCAAGGCAGGGACTTAGCACCCACCACCTCCCCATGGTGACTCAGGGACTGAGCACCCAGCACCTCTCCATGGTGACCCAGGGCAGGGACTGAGCACCCAGCACCTCCCCATGGTGACCCAAAGTGGGGACTCAGCACCCAGCACCTCCCCATAGTGACTCAGGATGGGGACTGAGCACCCAGCACCTCCCTAAGGTGCCCCAGGTCCAGCAGTAAGCACCCAGCACCTCCCCATGGTGACCCAGAATGGGGACTGAGCACCCAGCACCTCCCCATGGTGACCCAGGATGGGGAATAAGCCTCCAGTACCTGCCCATGGTGACCCAGGACCAAGACTAAGCACCCAGCACCTCCCCATGGTGACCTAGGGCCAGGACTAAGCACCCAGCACCTCCCCATGGTAACCCAGGATGGGGACTAAGCACCCAGCAACTCCCCATGGTGACCCAGGGCCAGGTCTAAGCACCCAGCACCTCCCCATGGTGACCCAGGGGCAGGACTAAGTACCCAGCACCTCCTCATGATGACCCAGGGGAGGGACTGAGCACCCAACACCTCCCCATGATGACCCAGGGACTGAGCACCCAGCACCTCCCCATGGTGACCCAAAGTGGGGACTAAGCACCCAGCACCTCCCCATAGTGACTCAGGATGAGGACTGAGCACCCAGCACCTCCCCATAGTGATTCAGGATGGGGACTGAGCACCTAGCACCTCCCGATGGTGCCCCAGATCCAGGAGTAAGTACCCAGCACTTCCCCATGGTGACCAAGGGCAGGGACTAAGCACCCAGCACCTCCCCATGGTGACCCAGGACCAGGACTAAGCACCCATCACCTCCCCATGGTGACCCAGGGCCAGGACTAAGCACCCAGCATTATCCCATGATGACCCAGGGCTGGGACTAAGCACCTAGCACTATCCCAGGGTGACCCGGGGCCAGGACTAAGCACCCAGCACCTCCCCATGGTGACCCAGAGTGGGGACTAAGCATCCAGCACCTTCCCATAGTGACTCACAATATCCCCCAAGCACCCAGCACCATCCCATAATGACCCAAGACAGGAACTAAGCACCCAGCACCTCCCCAGGATGATCCCCAAGCACCCAGCACCACCCCATAGTAACCCAGGGCTGGGACTAAGCACCCAACACCTCATCATAGTGACCTAGGATGATTCCCAAGCACCCAGCACCATCCCATGACAACCCAGGGCTGGGACTAAGCAACCAGCACCTCCTCAGAGTAACCCAGGACCAGGACTAAGCACCCAGCACCATCCTATGATGACCCAGGGCTGGGACTAAGCACCCAGCACCTCCCCATGGTGACCCAGGGGAGGTACTGAGAACCTAGCACCATCCCATGATGACCCAGGACAGGGACTAAGCAACCAGCACCTCCTCAGAGTAACCCAGAACTGGAACTAAGCACCCAGCACCACCACCTGGGGAACAAGGACTGAGCCTAAGCATTCAGCACCTCTCCATGGAGACCGAGGATAGGAACTAAGCACCCAGCACCTCCCCATGGTGACCCAGGAACGGGACTTCACACCCAGCACCTCCCTACTGTTTACATGAGTCAGGTACCAAACACCCAGCACCTGCCTATTACTAACTCAGGACAGGTACCAAGCACCCAGCACTTCCCCACAGGGACTCTGGATAATCAGCAAGCACCTAGCACCTCACGTGTGTGTCCTTTCCCTCCCCCTGACCCCATCCCAGGTTCTCCACGTGGCGCGATGACCGCTGGTTGTACAGGATGATGGACTACGTGCCTGGTGGCGAACTCCTCAGCTACCTGCGCGCCCGCCAAGATCCTGTGCGCACTGGCCTACCTGCAGGTGAGCGGACCAGCAATGATGGGGGCCGCCCATCCATCCATCCATCCATCCATCCACCCATCCATCCACCCATCCATCCATCCACCCATCCATCCATCCATTTACCCATCCATCCAGCCATCCATCCATCCACTCATCCATCCACCCACCTATCCATCCATCCACCTATCCATCCACCCATCCATCCATCCACCCATCCATCCTCCACCATCCACCCATCCATCCATCCACCCACCCATCCATCCACCCATCGATCCTCCATCCATCCACCCACCCATCCATCCACCCATCCATCCACCATCCATCCATCCAGAAAGTTCCAGAAAGTTCCCCCAAGGTTCCAGAAGGTCCCAGAAAGCTCCAGGTTTCAGAATAACTCAGCACATTCCCCAGGCAGGCGTTCCCTCCACCCAGACACACCCCAACCCTCCCACCCCCCTTCCTTGGCCCAGGAATGATTTTTGGGGGGAGAGGGGGAGGGAAGGAGGGTATTGATGATATTGGTATTGGTGTTGGTATTGATACTGATCCTCTCATGGTCTATTGATGATAGGTTTTCCCAGGGGATCTGTTTGATCTAAGGACTTGAGACGCTTCCAGGACAACCCATGGAAGGTTCTAGAAAGAAGCCAGGGCTGGGGCTGGTTTCTATTTCCTCCCCCCCCCCATTCTCCCCAACATCTGGGACCCAGTTGCGTTCATCCCTTGGGATTCTCCTCCATGGGAGAAGTTGAGGATGGATGATGACATCACCCCTTCCCATGATCCTTTGCGGTGACTGGTCCAGTGTCCCTTGACTATTCTTGTTGTTGTTGTTGTTGTTGTTGATTTATTATGATGATTAGCTCATGTGCATGGTCTTGTCTTTCCCTTCCCCCCGCCCCAACCAAGCTTCTAGAAGCTTCTGGAACAAATTGCTGATGGATTTCCTGTGTGTGTGTCAGACTCAACCAGAACCCAGCCAATGGCTTCCTCTTCTCAACGCCTGGAAATCTGCCCAACACTTCCTGGAAGGGGGGAGGGGGAGGGGGAATGGAGGAAATGAATAATGAATGAATGAATTCCCTCCTTCCTTCCCTCCTTCCAATCCTTCCTTCCCTCCATCCTTTCTTCCTTCCTTCCCTCCTTCCTTCCTTCCTTCCTTCCTTCCTTCCTTCTTCCTTCCTCCTTCCTTCCCTTCTTCCTTCCTTCCCTCCTTCCTTCCTTCCTGCCTCCTTCCTTCCCTCCAATCCTTCATTTCTTCACTCCTTCCTTCCTTCCTTCCTCCTTCCTTCCCTCCAATCCTTCCCTCCTTCCTTCCTTCCAATCCTTCCTTCCTTCCCTCTATCCTTTCTTCCTTCCTTCCTTCCTTCCCTCCCTCCCTCCTTCCTTCCTTCTTTCACTCCTTCCTTCCTTCCTTTCTTCCTTCCTTCTTCCTTCCCTCCAATCCTTCCTTCCTTCCCTCCTTCCTTCCTTCCCTCCATCCTTCCTTCCCTCCTTCCTTTCTAATCCTTCCCTCCTTCCCTCCTTCCTTCCTTCCCTCCTTCCTTCTCTCCAATCATTCCCTCTTTCCCTTCTTCCTTCCTTCCTTCCTTCCTTCCTTCCTTCCTTCCTTCCTTCCTTCCTTCCTTCTTTCCTTCCTTCCCTCCTTCCTTCCTTTCCTCCTTCCTTTCCTGTGTCCAATCCTTCCCTTCTTCCTTCTTTCCTTGTCTCCAATCTGTTAGGTTTTTAAAAAGAGGTAGGCGAGTAAGAACCGCACCAGCACGCATGTGGTATTCAGATAAGGGGTAGGTTTATTCAGTAGACCTGCTGGGACCAGGCAAGGTTGGCACTCCACGTGGCTGGGAAAGGCCTGGGAATGAGAGAGAGAGAGAGCTGGGAAGAGAGGAAAGAGAGAGAGAAGAGCAGAGAGAGGGGTAAGAACAGTAGCACTCACGTGGTATTCAGGTAAGAGCTAGGCTTATTCAGTAGACCTGATGGGACCAGGCAAGGTTGGCACTCCACATGGCTGGGAAAGAGAGAGAGCAAGAAAAGAACAGAGAGAGAGCTAGAATAGAACAGAGAGAGCAAGAAGAGAGCAGCAAGAGCAAGAGCAAGAGAGCGTCTGGGCCTGGGTTAGGCCTTATGTAGGGTATGGGCGGGGAAAGGTGTGGCCACATCAAATTCAGATGTGACCTCAGCGGATGCAGATGTGACCTCTTCCAGGTGTCCCAGTTGCCTAGGTAACACAGGTACTGGGTGGAGACTTTGCTGCGAGGAGGGTGGAGTCTGCTCGCCATCCAGGAGCGGACCTTACACAATCCTTCCCTCCTCCTCTCCTTCCTTCCTTCCTTCCTTCCTTCCCTCCTTCCCTCCTTCCCTCCTTCTTTCCTTTCCTCCTTCCCTCCTTCCTTCCTTCCCTCCAATCCTTCCCACCTTCCTTCCCTCCTTCCTTCCTCCCTCCTTCCTTCCCTCCAATCCTTCCCTCCTTCCTTCCCTTCCTTCCTTCCTTCCTTCCTTCCTTCCTTCCTTCCTTCCTTCCTTCCTTCCTTCCTCCCTGGTCCAACCCAGGGCCTAGGAGAAGCACCGAGCTCGGGGCCCACAGCACCCATGCTGGGTGCTGATGGCTGAGTCCTTCCTGTGTGCAATGTGGAACAGCAGCTGGGTGGGGGGAGGAGGGGCACAGGGAAACTGGAAGCCTCTGCTGCTGTGGCTTTTTTTCTCCTGCAGGCCCCGCATGAATCATGGCCTGGAGGAAGCTGGAAACATCTGGAAGGAATTAGCAGGAAATGAGACCAAGATGTGGGAAAAGCCTGCGCCTCCTCCTCCCCCTGTGGCTGCTGCTGCTCCACCTCCTCCTCTTCCTCCTCTTCCTTCCTTCCTTCCTTCCTTCCTTCCTTCCTTCCTTCCTTCCCTCCTTCCTTCCTTCCTTCCTTCCCTCCTTCCTTCCCTCCTTCCCTCCTTCCTTTCTTCCTTCCCTCCTTCCTTCCTTCCTTCCTTCGTTCCCTCCACTCCTTCCTTCCTTCCTTCCCTCCTTCCTTCATTCCCTCCACTTCTTCCCTCCTTCCTTCCTTCCTTCCCTCCTTCTCTCCTTCCTTCTTATGTCTTTCTGTCTGTCTCTGTGAGTCTCTATTTCTGTTTCTGTCTGTCTCTGTGTCTCTTTCTGTTTTGCAGTCTGTCTGTCACTCTGTCTCTGTCCATTTGTCTCTATGTCTCTGTGTGTCTGTCTCTGTATCTGTCTGTCTGTCTCTGTCTGTCTGTCTCTGCCTCTGTTCATCTGTCTGTCTGGCTAGCTATGTCTGTCTCTGTCTCTTTCTGTCTCTGTCTGTCTGTCTGTCTGTCTGTCTCTGACTCCATTTTTCTGTCTGTTTCTGTTTGTGTCTGTTCATCTGTCTCTGTGTGTCTGTCTGTCTGTCTCTGTGTTTCTCTGTATTTTTCTGTGTCTGTCTCTGTCTGTTCGTCTGTCGGTCTCTCTGTGGGTCTGTCTGTCTTCATCTGTCTGTCTCTGTGTGTCTCAATCTCTATCTGTCTCTGTCCATTTGTCTCTCTGTCTATGTCTCACTCTGTATTTGTCTCTGTCTGTCTGTCCATCCGTCTGTCTGTCTCTGACTCCTTTTTTCTCTTTTACCGTTTCTCTGTCTCTATGGTTCTGTCTGTACGTCTGTCTGTCCCTGTCTGACTCTGTGTCTCTCTGTGTCTGTCCATTTGTCTGTCTCTCTGTCTGCCTCTGTCTGTCCATTTGTCTGTCCATCTGTCTCTGTCTGTTTCTCTGTCTATTTCTCTGTCTGTCTGTCTGTCTGTCTCTGTTCATCTGTCTCTCTGTGTCTGTCTGTCTGTCTGTCTATCTCTATTTCTGTCTGCCTCTATTTCTCTTTGTGACTTTCTGTCTGTCTGTTTCTCCGTCGGTCTGTTTATCTCTGTGTCTGTCTGTCTGTCTCTATGTCCATTTGTGTCTTTGTCTGTGTCTGTCTGTCTCTGGTTATCTGTCTGTGTCTGTCTGTCTCTCTGTCCATTTGTCTGTCTCTGTCTGTGTCTGTCTGTCTGTCTCTCTGTCTCTTTCTGGGTCTGTCTGTCTGTCTCTGACTCCATTTTTCTGTGTTTGTGTCTGTGTCTCTGTCTGTTTGTCCCTGTATCTGTGTGTTTGTCTGTCTGTCTCTGTCTTTCTCTATCTGTGTGTCTGTCTCTCTCTGTGTCTGACTGTCTCTGTTCATCTGTCTCTCTGTGTTTCTCTCTATATATTTGTCTCTGTCTCTTTGTCTGTCTGTCTGTCCCTGTCTGTGTGTCTCTCGGTCTCTATTTGTCTCTTTGTCTATCTCTATGTCCATGTCTGTCTCTGTATGTCTGTCTCTGTTCATCTGTCTCTCTGTGTCTGTCTGTCTGTATCTCTCTGCCTATCGCTCTGTGTCTATTTTTCTGTTTCTGTCTGTGTGTCTGTCCGTGTTCATCTACCTCTCTGTGTGTCTGTCTGTCTCTTGTGTTTCTCTGTATTTGTCTCTGTCTCTCTGTGTCCATCTGTCTGTCTATGTCTGTGAGTCTGTCTGTCTGTGTTCATCTGTCTCTCTCTGTCTGTTTGTTTCTGTCTCTGTCTGTCCATCTGTCATTCTCTGTGTCCGTCTGTCTCTGTATCTGTTTGTCTCTGTCTATCTGTGTCTGTCTGTCTCTGTGTCTGTCTCTCTGTCCATGTCTGTCTCTGTTCATCTCTCTCTCTGTCTCTGTGTCTGTCTGTCTCTCTCTCTGTCTCTGTCTGTCTGTCTCTATATTTATCTGTCTGTATCTCTGTGTGTCTCTGTCTGTCTCTATATTTGTCTGTATCTCTCTGTCTGTCTGTCTGTCTGTGTCTGTCTATTTTTCTCTCTCTGTCTGTGTCTGTCCCTGTTCATCTGCCTCTCTGTGTGTCTGTCTGTCTCTTGTGTTTCTCTGTATTTGTGTCTGTCTCTCCATCTCTGTCTGTGTGTCTCTCTGTGTCTCTGTCTCTCTCTGTTTATCTGTTTCTGTCTGTGTTTTGTCTCTCTGTCTCTGTCCATCTGTCATTCTCTCTGTCTGTCTCTGTCTCTCTGAGTCTGTCTGTCTGTTCATCTCTCTCTGTGTCTGTCTGTCTGTCTGTCTCTCTCTCTGTCTCTGTCTGTCTGTCTCTGTCTGTCTGTCTATATTTGTATGTCTGTATCTCTCTGTCTGTCTCTCTGTGTCTGTCTATTTTTCCCTCTCTGTCTGTCTGTGTGTCTGTCCCTGTTTATCTGCCTGTCTGTGTGTCTGTCTGTCTCTGTCTCTCTGTCTCTCTCTGTCTATCTGTGTGTCTGTCTGTGTGTCTGTCTCTGACTCCATTCCTCTGTCTTTCTGGCTGCGTTTCCTCTCTGTCTGTCTGTCTGTCTATCCCCCCTCCTCCCCCGCCCCCCCACACCCCCTCTTTCTCAGCTCTGTGCCCCCCAGCCCACAGGTCCGGCCTTTTCCCCTTCCTCTCCCCTCCTCCTCCTCCTCCTCCTCCTCCTCTTCCTCCTCCTCCTCCTCCTCCTCCTCCTCCTCCTCTCTCTTTCCTTCCAGAACTTTCTCTTCGGCCGTTTCTCCCTCCCCCTCCCCAGCATCCCCCCCTTCCCCGCCTGGCCTGGTGGGGGGATTCATGGTCTCCCCATCCCCCTCTCATCGACCCCCACCCCCTCTTTTTCTTCCCTGATTCCCCTCCCTCCTTTTCCCACTGACACCCCCCCTCAGCCCAGGCTGTGTGGGGCGGAGCTGAGGCTCAGGCTGCAGCGTGGCGGGGTGGGGACATCTGGGCCTGGGCGGATAAAAGAGGAGCCCGCAAGCTGTGCTGTGCTGTCTGGAGATACAGGACAGAGAGACAGAGAGACAGACAGACAGACCAGGTGAGGGGGCCTGGACGAGGGGTGGAGGGGGGTGAGGGGATCTTGGGGTACAGGGGATCCTGGGAGGGGGGAAAGGGGGAGGTGTAGGGATTTGGGGGTTCTGGGGGTTAAGGAGGAGAGGTTAGGGGTCAGGGAGATGCAGGGGGAAACATGGTCAATCCTGGGGTTCCCAGGACCCCAAAGTTCATTGGGGGGAAAGCACAAGGATTCCTGGGAAGAGGGGGTCAAAGGCCCAGAGAGCAAAGGTCCTGGGGTGCAGCCAGCAAAGGAGTTCAAAGGTCAAGGAGGGGGGAGACAGAGGTCAGGGGAGGGCGGACACCTGGGACATGGGCAAGATCAGGGAGCCAAGGTCCTGGGGTGCAAAGTTCAGGGGTGAGGGAGTCAGGAAGAGGGGGAATGGGAAGTTCAGGGGTGCAGGGATCAGAGGTCACCAATCTGGGGGGTGAGGGAGGGCATCTGTCACGGGGGTCCTGGGTCCTAGGTTCCCCCAAGTTCAGAGGGGAAAAGCCCAGGGAGCAAAGGTCCTGGGGTGCAGAGTTCAGGGGGTGCAGGGGTCACAGGTCACAGGAATCTGGGGTACAAGGGTCCCAGGTCCCAGAGGTAATGGAAAACCCACCTTAGGGGTGCAGGGTGTCATGGTCCTCCTCTTCCTCCTCCTCCTCTTTCTCCTGTCCTCCTCCTCATTCTCTTCTTCCTTCTCCTCTTCCTCTCTTCCTCCTCCTCTTCCTCCTCCTCCTCTTCCTCCCCATCCATCCATCCATCTACCCATCCATCCACCCATCCATCCATCCACCCATCCTCCCATCCATCCATCCATCCATCCACCCATCCATCCATCCATCCATCCATCTACCCACCCACCCACCCATCCACCCATCCACCCATCCACCCATCCATCCACCCATCCATCCATCCACCACCCATCCATCCATCCATCCATCTGCCCCTCCACCCATCCATCCACCCATCCATCCATCCATCCACCCATCCATCCATCCACCCATCCATCCACCCATCCATCCATTCATCCACCCATCCATCCATCTACCCATCCATCCATCCACCCACCCACCCATCCATCCACCCATTCATCCATCCATGAAGCCACGCCCCCTGTGGCTGGTCCAACCCATTCTCTTCCTCCTCCTTTTCCTCCTCTTCTTCCTCCTCCTCCTCCTTTTCTTCCTCCTCATTGTTATTACTATTATTCTCATCATAGTTATTATTATTACTGTTATTGACATTGTTGTTTTTACTATCATGATTGTTACTGTTATTGTTAATATGATGGTTATGATCATCATTATTGTCATGGTTATTACTATTATGGGTATTGTGGTTATTATTGTTATTGTTGTCATGATGTTTGGGTTATTGTTATGATTGTTATTGTTGTTATTGTTACTATGGTGATGGTTATTATTATGGTTACTGCTATTGTTGTCATGATGGTTGTTATTGTTATTGTTGTTGTCATTGTTATTATTATAGTTATTATTGTTGCCATGGTTATTACTATTATGGGTATTATGGTTATTATTGTTATCGTTGTTATTATTGTCATTGTTATTGTTATTATAGTTGTTATTGTTGTCATGGTTATTATTGTCATTGCTATTGTTATTATAGTTATTATTATTGTCACAATGGTTATTGTTATTGTTGTTCTTGTTACTGTGGTGGTGACAGTCGTTGGCATATTCTTCGCCAAGCCTTCCTTGTTGCTCAGGAGGCTGAGATCTGGAGGATCGTGGTTCAAAGCCACCTCCACCCCCTCTCCCCACCCCCCCCAGGACCAACCGAGAGACCCGGATCTCCAGTGAACCCCCCAACCTGGAAAGGTAGGTGAGGAGCTCCGGCCCCGGGTTCGCATCCCGGGGAGGGGGGGCTGATGGAGGTGGGAGGAAGAGGAGGAGGAGGAGGAGGGTGATGGGTGATAGGAAGCCAGGGGGAAATGGGGTGCTGAGTACTTAGTACTTAGTCCTGGGGAGGGGGGAGGGGGGATGGACAATGACAGAAACAGACAGACAGACAGAAGAGACACACAGACAGATGTAGACACACAGACAGACACAGACATGACACAGAGAGAGAGAGAGACACAGACAGACAGACCAAGATGTGCAGACAGACAGGGAGAGACAGAGACAGGACAGACAGACACACAGACAGACATACAGACAGACAGAGACACAGAGACTGAGAGAGAGACAGAGACAGAAGAGACAGACAGGCACAGACAGTCAAACTGAGCCAGGACAGATAGACAGAGACACAGAGACAGGAAGAGACAGATGGACACAGGCACAGACAGAGACAGAGACAGAGAGACAGAGATGGACGTGAGAGAAACTGGCACAGACAGACACAGAGAGACAGACAGACAGGAAGACACAGAGACAGAACAGACAGACAGAAGAGACACACAGACAGATGTAGACACAGAGACGCACAGACAGAGAGAGACACACACAGACAGACGAAGATTGCAGACAGACAGGGAGAGACAGACAGAGACAGGACAGACAGACAGAGACACACAGACAGAGACACAGACAGACAGAGACACAGACAGACAGACAGAGACACAGACAGACAGACAGGGAAAGACAGATGGCAGAAACAGAAGAGACAGACAGGCACAGACAGACAAACTGAGCCAGGACAGATAGACAGAGACACAGAGACAGGAAGAGACAGACAGACACAGGCACAGACAGAGACAGAACAGACAGAGATGGACATGAGAGAAACCGGCACAGACAGACACAGAGAGACAGACAGACAGAAAAGACAGAGAGAAGTGACAGATGGAGAGAGGTAGAAGAGACAGACAGACAGAGACAAGAAACAGACAGACAGCTGTAGACACAGAGACAGGAAGGGAGATGAACAGACATGGAGAGACAGCAACAGACAGAGATAGACACAAGCACAGAGAGACAGACAGAGACAAGAGACAGACACAGAGACGGACACAGACAGAGACAAACAGACAGAGACAGAACAGACTGACAGACAGACAGATGGAGACAGGGAGAGACCGACAGAGGTAGACAGACAGACAGACTGAGACACAGATGTGAACACAGAGACTGACAGGAAGAGACAGAGACAGGACAGACAGACACAAGAGACAGAACAGACACAGACAGACAGACAGACAGACAGACAGACAGACAGACAGAGATAAGAGACAGACTCAGAGACAGACAGAGAGAGACAGATGGACAGACAGAACAGATAGACACAGGGGCAGACTGACTGACAGAAGAGTCAGACACAGACTGAGACAGACAGACAGACATCAACATACAGACAGACATGAGACAGAGACAGACAGACAGACAGAGACAGAGACAAGTGACAGATGGAGAGAGACAGAAGAGACAGAACCAAGAAGACAGAGACAGACAGACAGAGAGACCAATGGACAGATAACAGACAGAGACAGAGAGGCAGACAGACAGAGACAGACAGAGGGAGACATGGAGACAGGGGGAGACCAACAGAGATAGACGGACAGACAGACAGACAGATAGGGAGAGACAGATGGATAGAGACAGACAGACACAGACAGAGACAGAGCGACAGAGACAGAGAAAAGACAGATGGACAGAGACAGGAAGACAGACACAGACAGAACAGACAGACAGACAGACAGAGGCGGATGTGACAGAAACAGGCACAGACGGACAGAAAGACACAAGAGACAGACATATGAATACAGAGACATACAGGAAGAGATAGAGATAGAACAGACAGACAGACAACAGAAGAGACAGACAGATGTAGTTACAGAGACGGAAAGACAGACACAGACATGAGACAGAGAGAGACACACAGACAGACGAAGATGTACAGACAGACGGAGACACACAGAACACACACACACAGAGACACAGAGACAGACAGATGGACAGAGACAGAAGAGACACAGACAGAGAGACACAGACAGACATGAGCCAGAGACACAGACATGACTGACAGACAGACGGAGACAGTTAGACAGAATCAGAAGAGACAGACAGGCACAGACAGACAAACTGAGCCAGGACAGATAGACAGACAGACACAGAGACAGGAAGAGACAGACAGACACAGGTACAGACAGACAGAGAGACAGACAAAGAGAAGAGACAAAAGACAGACAGACAGACAAACAGATGTACACAAAGAGACATACAGGGAGAGACAGATGCACCGAGACAGACAGACAAAGAGAACAGACAGACACAGGCACAGAGAGACGGACAGACAGAGAGAGACAAGTGACAGATGGAGAGAGACAGATGAGACAGACAGACAGACAGAGAACACAGACAGATGTAGACACAGAGACAGACAGGAAGAGACAGACAGACAGAGACAGACATGTAGACACAGAGAGAAGAAACAGACTCAGACAGACAGACAGACAGACAGACAGAGGACACAGATGTAGACACAGAGACAGACAAGAAGAGACAGACAGTCAGAGACAGACATGTAGACACAGAGATAGAGAAGAAACAGACAGACGCAGGCACAGACAGACAGATGGGCAGACACAGAGGAGACAGATGGACAAACAGACACAGATAGAGACAAGTGACAGATGGACAGAGACAAGAGTCACACAGACAGAGAGAGACAAAAGACAGACAAGTACAGACAGAAGAGAAAAGAGACAAACAGACACAGACAGGAAGACAGACGGGGACAGACAGACAGACTGAGACAGAAGAAACCGACACAGGCACAGAAAGACAGACTGAGAAGAGACAGACAGACACAGAGAGACAGAGGCATGAGAGCCAATGGACAGACAAGAGACAGAAGAGACACAGACAGACAGACATATACACAGAGACAAAGACATGAGACAGACAGACAGATGGAGACACAGAGACAGACGGACAGAGGGAACAGACACAGACTGACAGACATGAGACTGATGGACAGACAAGAGACAGACACAGAGATGAGAGACAGAGCCAGACGGAGACACAGACACAGACAGGGAGAGATAGATGGACAGACAGAACAGACAGACAGACAGATGGAGACAGGGAGAGACCGACAGAGGTAGACGGACAGACAGACAGACTGAGACAGACAGGAAGAGACAGAGACAGAATAGACAGACAGACACAAGAGACAGACAGAGACAGAACAGAAACAGACAGAGATAAGAGACAGACAGACAGGGAGACAGACAGACACAGGCAGACACAGAGACAGAGAGACAGATGGACAGACACAGAACAGATAGACGCAGGGGCAGACAGACCGACAGAGAGAAGAGTCAGATACAGACAGACAGACAGACAGACGTCAACACAGAGACAGACATGAGACAGAGACAGACAGACACAAGTGACAGATGGAGAGAGGCAGAAGAGACAGACAGACGAGCCAGGAAGACAGAAACAGACAGACAGACAGACAGACAGTCAGACAGAGGACACAGATGTAGACACAGAGACAGACAGACAGACACAGACTGAGACAGAAGAGACCCAGACAGACAGACAGACAGATGTACACACAGAGACACACAGGAAGAGAAACGGATAGAGACAGACACAGGCATAGACAGACAGACATAGAGACAAGAGACAGATGGACAGAGACAGAAGAGACAAAGAGACAGACAGGCACAGTCACAGACAGACAAACTCAGCCAGGACAGATAGACAGACATAGACACAGAGACAGGAAGAGACGGACGGACACAGGCACAGACAGACAGAGACAGAACAGACAGACAGACAGACAGACAGACAGAGATGGATGTGAGAGAAACTGGCACAGACAGACACAGAGAGACAGACAGACAAAGAGAAGAGACAGAAGAGACAGACAGGGACAGACAGACAGATGTACACACAGAGACAGACAGGGAGAGACAGATGCACAGAGACAGACAAAGACAAGAGACAGACAGACAGACACAGACAAAGACAAGTGACAGATGGAGAGAGACAGACGAGACAGACAGATGGAGCCAGGAAGACAAAGACAGACAGACAGAGGACACAGACAGATGTAGAGACAGTGACAGGAAGAGACAGACGGACACAGGGACAGACAGACAGAGACAGGGACAGACAGACAGACAGAAGAGACAGACATGTAGACACAGAGACAGAGAAGAAACAGACTCAGACAGACAGACGCAGGCACAGACAGACAGATGGGCAGACAGAGGAGACAGATGGACAGACAGACAGACACAGAGACAGGCAGGAAGGGAGATGGACAGACACGGAGAGACAGACAGACAGAGACAGAGACAGACAGGAAGAGACACAGACAGATGGACAGAGACAGGAAGACAGACAGACAGACAGAACAGACCAACAGAGATAGACACAGGCACAGAGAGACAGACAGACAGAGACAAGAGACAGACGGGGACAGACAGACTGAGACAGAAGAGACACCAAGACAGATAGACAGAGACAGACGGACAGACAGAAACAAAAGACACACAGAGACAGACTGAGACAGAAGAGATCCAGACAGACAGATGTACACACACAGACGGACAGGAAGAGAGTCGGACAGAGACAGAGACAAGAGACAGATGGACAGAGACAGACAGACATGAGACTGGTAGACAGACACAGGGAGAGACAGAGATAACAGACAGACAGACGTCAACACAGACAGACAGAGACAAAAGACAGAGACAAACAGAGATGTGGAGACAGACAGATGTCAACACAGACAGTGATGGAACAGACAGACAGACAAGATCGATGGACAGACAAGAGACAGAGATAGAGAAACCCAGACAGACAGACGGAGATGTACAGACAGATGGAGACACAGAGATAGACAGGGAAAGACAGAACAGACAGACAGAGAGACATGAGAACAATGGACAGATAACAGAGAGAGACAGAGAGACACAGACAGACAGACAGACAGACAGAGACACAGAGACAGGGAGAGACTGACAGAGGTAGATGGACAGAGACAGGCAGATGTCAACACAGACAGACAGAGATAAGAGACAGACAGAGACACAGACAGACAGGGACACAGACAGACAGATACAGACAGACAGAGATAAGAGACAGACAGAGGGAGACAGACATAAGAGACAGACACAGACAGACAGACACAGAGGCAGACAGGGAGTGACAGACCAGACAGACAGACATGAGACCAATGGACAGATAACAGACAGAGACAGAAAGGCAGACAGACAGACAGATAAGAGACAGACAGACAGATGTCAACACAGAGACAGACAGACAGGGAGACAGACACAGACAAAGACAGAGAGATAGACATGGAGAGACAGATGGACAGAGACAGACAGACAGAGCAGGTCTTCCCGGTCTCTTTTTCCTTGTGTCTCTCGATTTCCTGATCATATTCCTGTTGGTGTTTTCCTTCTTCCTCTTCTGTCTCCTCTTCCTCTTCCATCTTCTCTTCCATCTCCTCTTCTTCTTCCATTTCCTCTTCCTCTTCCATCTCCTCTTCCGTCTCCTCTTCCATCTCCTCTTCCATCTCCTCTTCCGTCTCCTCTTCCCTCTTCTCTTCCTCTTCCGTCTCCTCTTCCATCTTCTCTTCTGTCTCCTCTTTCTCTTCCATCTCCTCTTCCTCTTCCGTCTCCTCTTCCGTCTCCTCTTCCGTCTCCTCTTCCATCTCCTCTTCCATCTCCTCTTCCTCTTCCATCTCCTCTTCCTCTCCTCTTCCATCTCCTCTTCCTCTCCTCTTCCTCTTCCATCTCCTCTTCCTCTCCTCTTCCTCTTCCATCTCCTCTTCGATCTCCTCTTCCTCTTCCATCTCCTCTTCCTCTCCTCTTCCTCTTCCGTCTCCTCTTCCATCTCCTCTTCCTCTTCCGTCTCCCCTTCTGTCTCCTCTTCCTCTTCCATCTCCTCTTCCGTCTCCTCTTCCGTCTCCTCTTCCATCTGCCCTTCCGTCTCCTCTTCCTCTTCCATCTCCTCTTCTGTCTCCTCTTCCTCTTCTGTCTCCTCTTCCATCTCCTCTTCCATCTTCTCTTCCATCTCCTCTACCGTCTCCTCTTCCATCTCCTCTTCCATCTCCTTTTCCTCTTCCATCTCCTCTTCTGTGTCCTCTTCCATGTCCTCTTCCTCTTCCATCTCCTCTTCTATCTCCTCTCCGGTCTCCTCTTCCATCTCCTCTTCCTCTTCCATCTCCTCTTCCTCTTCCATCTCCTCTTCCATCTCCTCTTCCTTCTCCTCTTCCTTCTCCTCTTCCATCTCCTCTTCCTCTCCCATCTCCTCTTCCATCTCCTCTTCCATCTCTTCCGTCTCCTCTTCCATCTCCTCTTCCTCTCCTGTCTCCTCTTCCATCTCCTCTTCCGTCTCCTCTTCCGTCTCCTCTTCCTCTCCCGTCTCCTCTTCCGTCTCCTCTTCTATCTCCTCTTCTGTCTCCTCTTCCATCTCCTCTTCCTCTTCCATCTCCTTTTCCTCTTCCATCTCCTCTTCTGTCTCCTTTTCCATCTCCTCTTCCTCTTCCATCTCCTCTTCCTGTTCCCCTTCCTCTTCCTCGTGTCCATGTCCTTCTTCCTCTTCCTGTTCTTCTGATACATCTCCTTCCTCTTCCCATTCTCCTTCCTCTTCCTCCCCGTTGTCTCCCTGACCCCCACAGGTCACCTCACATCCTTGAACCTCCATCCCCGGGCCTCCAACTTCCAGCCTCCATCCCTGGCCTCCATCCTTGGGCCTCCACCCCCTTGGACCTCCATCTCCAGCCTCCACTCCTGGCCTCCATCCCCAGCCTCCACCCCATTTGGCCTACTTTCCTCTATCCACAGGGCCTCCATCCCTAGCCTCCACCCTCCTGGGCCTCCTTCCCTGGGCCTCCAACTTCCAGTCTCAATCCCCAGCCTCCACCCCATTAGGCCTCCATCCCTGGGCCTCCATCCCCAGCCTCCAATACCTCTGGGCCTCCTTCTCTGGCCTCCAACTTACAGTCTCCATCCTCAGCCTCTACCTCTGGCCTCCACCTTCCTGGACCTCCATCCCCAGTCTCCATACCTGGCCTCTAACCCTGAGGCCCCCATCCCTGGACCTCCACTTTCCTTAGGCCTCCATCCCTGGGCCTCCATCCCCTGGGCCTCCAACTTCCAGTCTCCTTCCTCAGCCTCCACCCCTATCCTCCACCCTGTTGGACCTCCATCCCCAGTCTCCACCCTGGCCTCTAATCCCTAGGCCTCCTTCCTTGGGCCTCCAACTTCCAGCCTCCATTTCCCTGGGCCTCCACCCCTGGGCCTCCATCCCCAGCCTCCCCCCCTCCATCCCAGCCCCAGGATGGGGGGCCCCCGCCCCTGGGCCTCGCTGCTGCTGCTGCTGCTCCTGTGTGGCCCCCACCCAGCCCCTGCCACCCGCTGCCCCAGGACCTGCGCCTGCTACGTCCCCACCGAGCTCCACTGCACCTTCCGCAGCCTCAGGGCCGTGCCCCACGTGCTGGACCCCAAGATAGAGCGCGTGAACCTGGGGTGAGGCCTGGGGGGGAGGGGGGAAGGAAGGGAAGGAAGAGGAAGGAAGGAAGGAAGGAAGGAAGGAAGGAAGGAAGGAAAGAAGGAGGGAAGGAGGTAAAGAAGGAAGGAGAGAAGGAGGGAAGGAAGGAAGATGGAGGGAAGGAAGGGAGGATAGAAGGAAGGAAGGAAGGAGGGAAGGAAAGAAGGAAGGAGGGAAGGAAGGAGGGAGGGAAGGAAGGAGGGAGGGAGGGAAGGAGGGAAGGATGGAAGGAAGGAAGGAGGGAGAGAAGGAAGGAAGGAAGGAAGGAAGGAGGGAAGGAGGGAAGGAAAGAAGGAAGGAAGGAAGGAGGGAAGGAGGGAGGGAAGGAAGGAAGGAGGGAGGGAAGGAAGGAAGGAAGCGAGGGAGGAAAGGAAGGAAAGAAGGAAGGAAGGAAGATGATGATGAGTAATGATTCATTATTCTTGACCCTGACCCGGAAACAAAAGTCCTGCCCTCCCAGCGCTGGTTTTCAGGCTGGTTTCCTGATTTCCTCTTCCTGTCCTCTCATCTGTTGAATTAGGTTCAACCACATCCGGGTCCTGACGCACGCTTCCTTCTCCGGTCTCGCGAGACTTCAGCTGCTGCTGCTGCACGGAAACGAGATCGCGGACATCACCGAGGGCGCCCTGAGCGACCTGGGTGCACTGCAGGTGCGCAGGGAGCGGGCGGAATTGGAAGGAAGTGGAAGGAAGTTTGGCAGGAAGTGGGGCAGAAATACGCAGTGAAGTGGGACAAAGTAGGGGAGGAAGTGGGGTGGAAGTTTGAGGAAATAGATACGGAAGTGGGAGGAAGTAGGGCTGGAAGTGGGAAGGAAGTTGGAGGAAGAAGGAAGTGGGAAAAGAGTAGGAAGGAAGGAGGGGGGAAATGCGGAGGAAGACAGGCAGAAATGGGGATCAAATAGCAAAGGAAGTGGGGAGGAAGTAGGGAATCAATGGAGGAAGTAGAGACAGACATGGAAGGAAGTCGAGGCAGAAGGGAGGCGGAAGTGGGGCAGAAGTGAGACGGAAATGGATAAGGACCTGGGAAGAAGTAGGGCCGGAAGTGTAGCCGGATGTTGAGTGGAAATAGGGAAGGAAGTGGAGCAGAAGTGGGTCGGAAGTAGTGAGGATATGGATCTGGAAGTGGAAGTAGGGCCGGAAGTGGGGTGGAAATCGGGAAGTAGGGAGGAAGTGTGAGGAAGTAGGGACGAAAATAAGCCGGAAGTGGGGAGGAAGTGGGAGGAACTAGGGGTGGAAGTGGGGCGGAAGTGGTTAGGATAGGGTTCCGGAAGTGAGAAGTGGGGTGGAAATAGGGAAGGAAGTGGGGAGGAAGCAGGACGAAGTAGGGGCGGAAGTAAGGCGGAAGTGGGGCGGAAGTGGTGAGGATATGGATCCGGAAGTGGAGTGAAAATAGGGAAGGAAGTGGGGAGGAAGTGGGGGCGGAAGTGACCCAGAAGTGGGGAATGATATATAGCCGGAAGAGGGGAAGAAAGTGGAAATAGGACCATGGGTAGGATCGGAAGTGGGGCAGAAATAAGGAAGGAAATGGATAAGAAGTGGGAGGAAGTCGGGGCTGAAGTGAGGCGGAAGTGAGCCAGAAGTGGGGCAGAAGTGGTGAGGATATGGATCCAGAAGTGACAGGAAGTAGGGCCGTAACTTGGAGGAAGTAGAGGCGGAAGCCAGCCGGAAGTGGGGAGGAAGTGACCCGGAACTGGGGCGGAAGTAAGTCGGAAGTAGGGAGAAAGTGAGACTGGGGCAGAAGTGGGAATGGAAGAAGTGAGGAAATGTACTCGGAAGTGGGAGGAAGTAGAGGCAGAATTCGGCAGAAGCCGGATGTGGAGCAGAAGTGTGACAGGAAGTGGTACGGAAATAGGGCAGAAGTGAGACCGGAAGGGGGTGAAAGAGACCGGAAGTGGGGCGGAAGTGACCCCGAAGTGGCCCATCGGATCCCAGAAATGTCCCCTTTGACCCACGCAGGTGCTGAAGCTGAGCTACAACCAGCTTCGGGCACTGCACACGGGCTCCCTGCGGGGCCTGCGGCGCCTGTCCCGGCTGTACCTGGACCACAACCGGCTGGAGTCGGTGCACCCATGGGCACTGCTGGGACTGGCATCATTGCGGCTGCTGCGTCTGGATGGGAACCGGCTGGCGGCGCTGGCGCCCGAGGGGCTGGCCACGCTGCGTGTGCGCGGGGTCCCGGCGTGCACGCTGGGCGTGCTGCACCTGGCTGGGAACCGCCTGGCAGCGCTGCCTGCCGGCACCCTGGCCCGCGCACCCGCGCTGCGCGCGCTGCATCTGCAGGGTAACCCCTGGGCCTGCGGCTGCCGCGCGCGCTGGATGGAGGGCCTGCAGGGGCGGGGCCGAGGTGAGCAGAGGGGGCGTGGTCAAGCGCAGGCCAATGAGAGGGCGGGGCGGGGCTGAGGCGATGCAGAGAGGGAGCGTGACCAAGATACAGCCAGTGAAAAAGGACGGGGTCGTGGCTGGGCGTAAGTGAGTAGCCGAGCTCCCCGAGTCACGTGGGGCAGAGGCGTGGCTGAGGTGCCCAGGGGGGCGTGGCCGAGCTCCAGCCAGTAAAAAACGGCAGCAGTGTGGCTGGGCGTGGCTGGGCATTAGTGAGGAGCTGCAGGGGGCGTGGCCGAGGTCCAGCCAGTCAGGTGAGATGAGGACGTGGCTGAGGTGACACGGGGGCATGGCTGAGCTCCAGCCAGTCAGGCAGGGCAGGGGTGTGGCTGAGGCTCGGCAGGGGGTGTGGCCAATCTCCAGCCAGTCAGGCATGGCGGGGGCGTGGCTGAGAACCCCCAGGAAGGGCGTGGCTGAGCTCCAGCCAGTCAGGCGCGGCGGGAGCGTGGCCGAGGCTCCCCAGGGGGGCGTGTCCCATGTCAGCCCCGCCCCTCTCCCATCCCCGCCTGCAGGCATGCTGCGCTGTGGGAAGGAACAGGCGTGCGCGGCCTGCGCCAGCCCCACTGACCGCCGCGGCCTGGACCTGCGTCGCCTGCCACCACGCATGCGCTGTCGGTCGCCGCGCATCCTCACTGACCCGGCGGATGGCGAGGAGCCGCCAGAAGCGGAAGTGGAGGCAGAGGAAGAGGAAGTGGAGGACGGGGAGGATGTGGGCGAGGTGCGGCTGAGGCTGACAGACGCCCGTGGCCGCACCGCCCACCTTGCCTGCCGCCTGCGGCGCGCGCCCGTCGTGCGCGACCTCGACGTGCGGCCCGGCCTCGCCCCCGACACCCCTGCGCACGTGCGCCTGATGCTCAGTGCCGCCCTCGTCTGCTATGCCGACCCTGCCCACCTCGCACATGCCCGCCGCCTGCTGGGAGGTGATGACACTGATGACGTCGCGCTGATGCTGCGCTGGGACCCGGAGGCACCGCGCCATGCCCACCTGGATGGGGACCTGGGAGATGGATCCGGGGAAGGCCACGCCCAACCCTCGGGCGGAGACCCTGATGGGGATGAGCTGTATCAGGACAGGCACCCGGATGTAGGCCACGCCCACCGTCAGGGTGGAGACCCGGATGTGGACCATATGTATCAGGCCACAGACTCAGATTTAGGCCAGGCCCACCATCGAACCAGGAACCCTGATATAGGCCACGTCCACCAGGGAGCCAGAGACCCTGATGTAGGCCCTGCCCACGCTCAGGACAGAGACCCGGTTGTAGGCCACACCCATCTGCAGGACAAATACCTGGATGTAGGCTATATATATCAAGCCCGAGACCCGGATGTAGGGCCCTCCCGCCAGCAGGACAGACACCCGGATGTAGGCCATGAATATGATCAGGACATAGGCCCCGCCCACCCTCAGGACAGATACCCTGATGTCAATGACCCGGATGAGGGCCCCGCCCACTCTGAGGACAGAGACCCGGATGTAGGCCCCGGGTATGACCAGGATGGAGGCCACGCCCACCCTGAGGCCAGTTTCCCGGATGTCCATGACCCGGATGTGGGCAAGGCCTACCGCCTGGTTCGCGGCCCTGGTGCGTCGTCATCGTCGCCGATGTCACTTCCGGGCGTGGTGGCCCGGCTGTGGGCGCGGCCTGCCTGGCTTCTGCAGCCCGAGCTGACGCTGCGCTGGGCCGGGCTGCGTGGGCCACACATACATCTGACGTGGACGGCGTGCGTGCGTGGCCCCGAGGACCCGGAGGACGCGCCCTGGGTGACCCTTGACCCCCGTGATGACCCCGATGACGTGCACGTGGTGACCCCGGGGCAGACTCTGCGGCTGCACTGTGCGGCGCAGGGCTCGGAAACGCCACGCGTGGCCTGGATGCGGCCCGACGGCTCCGTCCTGCGGGGCGATGAGGACGACGGCCATGACGGGGGGACAACGCTGGAGATCCGCGGGGTGCGCCAGGCTGATGCTGGATGGTACCGCTGCGAGGCCCGAGTGGGGCGCCGCGGGGAAACCGAGGCACGGCACGTGGCCTACGGCGGGGACGGAGCCACGGGGTCCGGGGCCTACGTGGAGGAGGAAGCCATGGAATCTGAGGCCTATGGTGTGAATGAAGCCATAGGATCCAAGGCCTACGCTGAGGAGAAAGCCACGAGATCTGAGGCCTACGCTGAGGAAAAAGCCACAAGATCCGAGGCCTACCCTGAGGAGAAAGCCACAGGATCCCAGGCCTATGCTGAGGAGAAAGCCATCAAATCTGAGGCCTATGACATGAATGAAGCCATAGGATCTGAGGCCTACACTGAGGAGAAAGCCAAAGGATCCAGTGCCTATGGCTCAGATGAAGCCATGAGATCCGAGGCCTACACTGAGGAAAAAGCCACAAAATCTCAGACCTATGGTGAAGAAAAAGCCATAGAGTCCGAGGCTTACGCTGTGAATGAAGCCATAGAATCCGAGGCCTATGGTGCAAATGAAGCCATAGAATTCGAGGCCTTCACTGAGGAAAAAGCCATAGGATCTGAGGCCTACACAGAGGAGAAAGCCATAGGCCCCGCAGCCTACACCGTGTCTGAAGCCACAGGCCATGCAGCCTTTGACACCTCTGAAGCCACAGGCCCCGCAGCCCCGTCTGCAGCCCCAGGCCATGCAGCCTTTGATGCCTCTGAAGCCACAGCCCCCGCGGCCTACGCCCCATCTGCAGCCCCGGGCCCTGTGGCCTACGGTGGCTTTGAGGCCGCCATGGCAGGCCGGGCGCAGCGCGTGTTCGTGGTGGCGTCGCGGGCGCCAGCGGCCACGGCTCTGGCACTGCCTGTGGGCGCCGCGCTGCAGCTGGGCTGCCGGGCAGAGGCGGAGCCGGCGGCGCGCGTGGGCTGGCTGCTGCCCGGCGGGCGCTGGGCCTGGGCGGGGACGGAGCTGGGGACGGACGGCGTCGGGGTCGGGGCGGACGGGACACTGACGCTGCCTGCGCTGGGTCCGCAGCACAGTGGACGCTATGTGTGCGTGGCCGCCAACGCGCTGGGGATGGCGCGCTGGGATGCGGACGTCAGGGTGGGCGGGGCGGCGGGGGACAAGATGGCGGAATCAAAGATGGAAGAATCCAAGATGACGGAAAGCAAGATGGCCAAAAACAAGATGGCGGAATCAAAGATGAAAGGCAACAAGATGGCGGAAAACAAGATGGAGGGAATTAAGATGGCGGATTCCAAGATGGTGGACACCAAGATGGCGGAATCCAAAATGGAGGGGAGCAAGATGACCGAAAACATGACAGAATCTAACATGCCCGACGCCAAAATGGCGGATTCCAAGATGGCCAAAAACAAGATGGTGGACACCAAGATGGCGGAATCAAACATGGAGAGAAACAAGATGGAGGAATCCAAGATGGAGGGAACCAAGATGGCCGAATCCAACATGGCCGACACCAACATGGCAGATTCCAAGATGGTGGACGCCAAGATGGCGAAATCCAAAATGGAGGGAAACAAGATCGTGGAAAGCAACATGGCGGAATCCAAGATGGAAGGAATCAAGATGGCAGAAAACAAGATGGAAGGAATAAAGATGGCCGAAAACAAGGTGGTGGAATCAAAGATGGAGGGAACCAACATGGCGGAATCCCAGATGGAGGAATTCAAGATGGAGGGAATTAAGATGGCGGATTCCAAGATGGTGGAGGCCAAGATGGCGGATTCAAAAATGGCGGATTCCAAGATGGTGGGCGCCGCTGCGGAAGCGGCCGCGGGGGCGTCGCGCGGCGCTGACGTCGTTGTTGACGCGCCAAGCTCGGGCCCGGGCACCGGGGAAGCACGGCTGTGGCGTCGGCGTCTTGCGGGCGCCCCTGGGCGTGGGCGGCAGCGGCGTCCGCCGCCTCCGCCTCCCCCTCCCGCCCCACGCGCCGCCCCCGCCGGCCGCGGGTTCCAGCCCGCCTTACCGCGCCGCCTGCGCCCACCAGTGGCTGCCGAGCACATCCGGCCCGAGCACTGGGCGCGCATCCTGGCACGCGTGCGCGGCCGCGGCAGGGGCGACTTCCGGGCCCCGCCCACCCTGCTTCCGGTCTCCATGGAGACCTCCCCGCTTCCGGCGTCCACACTTCCGGTTTCCACACTTCCGGTTTCGACGCAAATATCCCCACTTCCGGTCTCTGTGTCTTCTGTCGACCCACTTCCAGTCTCTACTCGGACCTCACCACTTCCGGTCTCCACTCAGACCACCCCACTTCTGGTCTCCACACTGCCGGTTTCCACTCGAACATCACCACTTCCTGTCTTCACTACTTCCGCCTACCCACTTCCGCTTTCCCCACGGACCTCCCCACTTCCAGTCTCCACTCGGACCCCTGCACTTCCTGCTTCCACACTTCCAGTTTCCACTCGAAAATTCCTACTTCCGGTCTCCTCTCGGACCACCCCACTTCCGGCTTCCACACTTCCGGTTTTGTCTCGAACATCCCCACTTCTGGGCTCCACTCGCAAATCTACACTTCCGTTCTCCACGCGGAGATCCCCACTTCCGATCTCCATTCGGACCACCCCACTTCCTGTTTCCCCACTTCCGGTTTCCACTCGGAAATCCCCACTTCCGGCCTCCACTACTTTGGCCTACCCACTTCATTTTTCGACTGAGAGATCCCCACTTCCGGCTTCCACACCTCCGGTTTCCCCACGGACCTCCCCACTTCCGGTCTCCAGTCGGACCACCCGACTTCCGGTTACCACTCGGAGATCCCCACTTCCGACTTCCACACTTCTGGTCTCCCCACGGACCTCTCCACTTCTGGTTTTGACACTGACATCCCCACTTCCGGCCTCCACCCCTAGAGCATCCGCTGCTCCGACCTCTGCACTCCCGTCCTCCTCACTTCTGTCCTCCTCACTTCCGGCCTCCTTACTTCCGGCCCCCAGGAGGCCTGGCGGCGGCCGCAGGCGGGAACGACAGCACAAAGCCCACCGCACCTGGCTGGGCCCCACGGCGAACCCCCGTGACCCCGTGGTTACAACCCTGCAGGGCCGTGGCCCGGATGCCCTCCCTTCCCGTCCTGCGGCTTCCCCTGACAGTGACCCCGGGACCTTTGACCTGCGACCCCTGGCCCCGCCCGCTGTGACCCCGCCTCGTGGCACCTGGAACGAGCTGGACACGGGTGAGCCTCAGTTTACCCATCTGTTTCCTGCAGGCTCTTGGCGTGGGGGCGGGGGACTGAGGGGAGCCAGATGGGAGGTGGAGGTTAGCGGTCACAGGGAGGATACAAGACAGTCAGAGGTCACGGGGAGGTTAGGGGTCATGGGGGGGTCAGAGGTCACAGGGAAGTCAGGGGTCACAGTCGGGTCAGCGGTTGCAGAGAGGTCAGAGGTCATGAAGAGGTCACGGGGAGGTGAGAGGCCATGGGCAGGTGAGAAGTGGATGGGAGGTCAAAGGTCATGGGGAACTCAGGGGTCATGGAGAGGTCACGGGGAGGTCTCGGGAGGGTCACTGGGAGGTCAGAGGTCATGGGCAAGCCAGGAGTCACAGGAGGTCAGAGGTCACAGAGTAGTCAGAGGTCATGGAGAGGTCACAGGGAGGTCAGGGGTCACTGGGAGGGCAGAGGGCATGGACAGGTCAGAGGTCATGGGGCGAAGTCCTTTACTCTGTCTGTCTGTTGTCTGTGTTCCTGGCCGTGTGGGGCACAGGATGACTGGGGAGACAAACACACACGCACGGACAGACAGGCAGACAGACATAGAGCAGACAGATAGAGGGACGGATGGATAGACAGACAGACAGACAGATAGGTGGATAGACGGATGAATGGACGGATAGACAGAGCCATAGAGAGACAGACAGACAGATGGACAGAAGGTCGGATAGACAGGTAGACAGACAGTAGACAGACAGATGGACAGATAGATAGACAGATAGACTGATAGATAGACAGAGCTATAGACAGATAGACAGAGAGATACATGGACAGATGGATGGAGAGACAGACAGACATGGAAACATACATGGTTGGATGGATGGATAGATAGGTAGACAGACAGAAAGCTGGATGGATAGATAGACAGACCAATGGACAGATAGACAGACAGAGCCATAGACAAAGAGATAGATGGACAGATGGATGGGTAGACAGACAGACAGACTGATGGATGTATAGACAGATAGGTAGACAGACACCAGACAGACGGATGGATACAGAGACAGGTGGACAGATGGACGGACAGAAGGACGGATAGACAGGTAGACAGATAGTAGATAGATAGAAGGACAGATGGACAGATAGATAGGTAGACAGACAGACAGACAGATAAACCAATGGACAGATAGACAGAGCCATAGAGAGACAGACAGAGAGATACATGGACTGATGGACGGATAAACAGACAGATAGACTGATGGACGGATAGACAGAGCCATGGACAGACAGACACCAGAGACATGGACAGATAGAAAGAGACAGACGGACAGACCGACCAATGGAAGGATGGACAGACAGAGCCATAGAGAGACAGACAGACAGAGAGATACATGGACAGATGGATGGATAGACAGACAGACAGATAGAAACATACATGGTTGGATGGATGGATAGGTAGACAGACAGACAGACAGACAGAGAGACAGACAGACAGACAGACAGACAGACAGACAGACAGATAGATAGATAGATAGATAGATAGATAGACAGACAGACCAATGGACAGATAGACAGAGCCATAGAGACAGATAGACAGAAGAATGGACAGAGAGATGAACAGATGGACAGATGAACAGATGGATAGATGGACCAATGGACAGATAGACAGAGGCATACACAGTCAGAGAGACAGATGGACAGATGGATGGATAGACGAGTGGATGGATGGATGGATTGAAAGAGATAACATGGACAGGTGGGTGGGTAGACAGACGGACGGACTGATGGATGTATAGACAGATAGGTAGACAGACACCAGACAGACAGGCAGACAGATAAATAGAGAGACAGGTGGACAGACAGATGGACAGATAGCTAGATGGATGGACCAGTGGACAAATAGACAGAATCATAGATAGACAGACAGAGTAATGGACAGATAGACAAACAGAGCCATAGACAGAGAGTGAGATAGAGAGAGAGAGAGAGATGGACGGAAGGAAGGATACACAGGTAGGTAGACAGACAGTAGATAGATGGATGGACAGATGAATGGACAGACAGATACATTGGTGGACGGAGCGACACAGACACATGGACAGATAGACGGATGGACTGATGGATGGATAGACAGATGGACAGACAGAGACAGAGGGACAGACAGATGGACAAACAGAGGGACAGAGAGACAGAGGGACAGATGGACAGAGAAACGGACGGACAGATGGACAGAGAAACGGACGGACAGATGGACAGACGGACGGACAAGTAGACAGACGAACAGACAGACTGACAGAGACAGACAGACAGAGGGACAGACAGACAGACATAGACAGACTGACAGACAGATGGATAGACAGACAGACAGAGAGATGGACAGCCGGACGGACAGACAGACAGAGGGACAGAGCACTGTCTCCGACCAGCACAGGGGCCCTTATCCAACGCCCTGTCCCTCTGTCCCTCCCTCCGTCCGTCTGTCCATCCCCAGGCGTGGAGCTGACCCCAGCGGCGCCCGACACGCATGGGACGGACACGAGTGGATCTGACGCTGGCACGATGGACACGCGTGGAAATGTCACACATGGATCTGAAACTCACACGATGGTCATGCGTGGAAAGGACAGGCGTGGACCTCACAGGAGCAAACTGGACACGCGTAGGCCTGCCACTGACTTGATGATCACGTGTGAAAATGTCACATGTGACATGGACACGATCAGATCCCTTCCACACTCACTGGACACGCGTAAAACGCCCATAACTGCATCTGACATGCGTGTAAATGTCACACGTGTAAATGTCACACGTGTAAATGTCACGCATGAAAGGGACACGATCATGTCCGTTATTCATAGGCCTAACCCCAGTGGAAATGTCACGCGTGGATCTGACTCTCAGATGATGGTCACACGTGGAAATGTCACGCGTGAAAGGGACACGATCAGACCCCTTCTGCGTGGACCTCACACTCTTAGAATGCACATGCGTGGATCAGACACGCGTGCAAATGTCACGCTTGGATATGACAGGCGTGGAATGGACACGATCAGGTCCATTATTCATAGACCTGACACGCGTGAAAATGTCACGCATGAAAATGTCACGCATGGAATGGATGCGATCAGGTCCCTTCTGCATGGCCCTGATACTCTTGGACCGCACATGCATGGATCTGACACGCGTGTAAATGTCACGCATGAATCTGACACTCACACAATGGTCACACGTGGAAATATCACTCGTGAAAGGGACACGATCACATCCCTTCCACACTCACCTGATACACATGAAGCGCGCATGCGTGGCTTTGACACACGTGGAAATGTCATGCACGCCTCCCCCGCTCCCCCCGTGCTGCGTGAGGCACCCACGGAGTTGGTGTCGGCCCACGCGGGCCTCACCCTGCACCTGCCCTGCACAGCCCAGGCCTGGCCCCCTGCGGCCCTACACTGGCGTCTGCCTGACGGGACCCACGTGAGACCCGTGCATGTGCACACGCACCCTCGACTCAGCGACATCTACGTCCTCCCCAATGGCACGCTGGTGCTGCGCCGCCTGCAGGCCCCGCGCCATGCTGGTGAGTACGAGTGCGTGGCTGTCAACACGCTGAGCATCGCGAAACGCACTGTGCACGTCGAAGTCACGCCCGCGCACGCGCGTCTCCCTCCCAGCGTCCGACCCCGAGGCCCGCTCGCCACGCGCGTGCCCCACGGCGCTGACCTCACGCTGCACTGCCATGCGCGTGGGGACCCCGCCCCACGCGTGTTCTGGAGGCTGCCAGATGGGCGACTGGTGGATGCTGGGAGCAGGTGAGTGTGGGAAGTGGGGGGCATCCATCCATCCACCCGTGCATCTACCCATCCACACATCCATCCATCCACTCATCCATCCACCCATCCATCCACCCATCAATCCATCCACCCATCCATCCATTCATCCATCTACCCATTCATCCATCCACCCATCCAACCTTCTATCCATCCATCCACCCACCCATCCATCCATCCATCCATCTACCCATCCATCCACCCATCCATCTACCCATCTATCCACCCATCCATCCATCCACCCATCCATCCACTCATCCATCCACCCACCCATCCACCCACCCATCCATCCACCCATCCATCCATCTACTCATCCATCCACCCATCCATCTACCCATCCATCCACCCATCCATCTACCCATCCATCCACCCATCCATCCACCCATCCATCCACCCACCTATCCATCCACTCATCCATCCACCCGCCCATCCATCCACCCATCCATCCATCCATCTACCCATCCATCCACCCATCCATCTACCCATCCATCCACCCATCCATCCACCCATCCATCCACCCACCTATCCATCCACTCATCCATCCACCCATCCATCTATCCACCCATAGTTGGGATAAAGATGATACCCCTTGATAGTTAATTGATAGAGGATGGATTAGACAGATGACATAGACACAGTAGACCATAGATAACAAATCGATTATCGATTAAATATTGATAGAGATGAGGTGGGGATGGTAGATCCATTAGCAGTGAATAGGTAATTGATAGGTCCTGGCTTGTCAGATCGCAAGGTAGAACCCTAGTGATCGATCATAGATGATCGATCAGGGATCGATACAAGATGAGTATTGGATGCATATGTCACATGTGCGAATAACTAACATTGGCTTCAAATTTGTCTTCCCTTCCTTATGGTCTTTCCTCCTATTACTTTCTTCCCTCCTTCCTTCCCTCCTTCCCTCCTTCCTTCCCTCCTTCCCTCCCTCCTTTCTTCCTTTCCTTCTTCCTTCCTTCCTTCCCTCCTTCCCTTCTTCCTTCCTTCCCTCCGATCCTTCCTTCCTTCCCTCCAATCCTTCCTTCCTTCCCTCCAATCCTTCCTTCCTTCCCTCCAATCCTTCCTTCCTTCCATCCTTCCTTCCCTACATTCCTTCCTTCCTTCCCTCCAATCCTTCTATACTTCCTTCCCTCCAATCCTTCCTTCCTTCCCTCCAATCCTTCCATCCTTCCTTCCCTCCAATCCTTCCTTCCTTTCTTCCTTCCCTCCAATCCTTCCTTCCTTCCCTCCAATCCTTCCATCCTTCCCTCCAATCCTTCCTTACTTCCCTCCAATCCTTCCATCTTTCCTTCCGTCCAATCCTTCCTTCCTTCCGTCCAATCCTTCCTTCCTTCCCTCCGATCCTTCCATCCTTCCATCCTTCCTACCCTCCAATCTTTCCTTCCAATCCTTCCCTCCAATCCTTCCTTCCCTCCTTCCTTCCCTAAATTCTCTCCTTCCTTTCCTCCAATCCTTCCTTCACCCTTCCCTCCTTCCTTCCTTCCTGCCCTCTCTCCCTCTCCCCTCCCCAGCTCTGACATCCGGGTCCGCGCCTTTCCCAACGGCACGCTCTCCGTGCGTCCGGTGACGTCACGCGACGCGGGGGAGTATGTGTGCGTGGCGCGCAACGCGGCAGGCGACGCGCATGCACGGCTGCGCGTGGAGTTGGCGGCTGGGTCAGGCGCCTCCTATCTGCAACCCCGGCTTCCCGGGACCCCCGTGACCCCCGTGACCCAGGACGCCGACCCCAGGGAGGACTGCACTGCCCACCACCGCCTCCATGTCCCATCCGGTGTCCTGGGAGACCCGGATGTTCGGGTCGCGAGGCCTGATGGGAGTGTGGGGATCTGGGACCTGGGGCCTGGGTTAGACCTTGGATGTGTGACCACGGGTGGGGGGGCGGAGCCTGGGGCGGGTTCTTCCTCTTCCTCTCAGTCACTTCCTTCTTCCTCTTCCTCTTCATTTCCTGTTTCCTCTTCCTTTCCTTCCTCTTCCTCTCAATCACTTCCTTCTTCCTCTTCCTCTCAACATCATTCAACTTCTTCCTCTTCCTTTCCCTCTTCCTCTTCCTTTCCTTCTTCCTCTCCATCTCTTCCTTCCTCTTCCTCTCACCATCCTTCATCTTCTTCCTCTTCCTCTGCTTCCTCCTCTGCTTCTTTTCCTGCTTCCTCTTCCTTTCCTTCTTCCTCTTCCTCTCATCCCTTCCTGTTCTCTTCCTCTCAATCTCTTCCTTCTTCCTCTACTTCCTTTCCTTCCTCTTCCTCTTCTCAGTCTCTTCCTTCTTCCTCTTCTTCCTTTCCTTCCTCTTCTCAGTCTCTTCCTTCTTCCTCTTCTTCCTTTCCTTCCTCTTCCTCTTCTCAGTCTCTTCCTTCTTCTTCACATTCTTTTCCTGCTTCCTCTTCTTTTCCTTCTTCTTCCTCTTCTCCATCTCTTCCTGCTTCCTCTTCTTCCTCTTCCTTTCCTTCTTCCTCTTCTTCCTCTTCCTCTCAGTCTCTTCCTTCTTCCTCTTCATTTCCTGTTTCCTCTTCCTCTTCACTTCCTGGTTCCTCTTCACTTCCTGCTTCACTTCAGGCTTCCCCTTCACTTCCTGCTTCCTCTTCGTCTCCCACTTCCGCCCCACTACCCCCCGAACTCTCTGTCCCCTACGGCGCCCCCGTGACCCTCACGTGCCCCGTGACCCAGGGGTTGCGCGCAGTGACCTGGCTGACGCCGGCCTCGCAGCCCGTGGCCTTCACTTCCGGCCTGGAGGACGCCCACTTCCGAGTGCTGTCAGATGGGCGTCTGCGCCTGCGGGGAGCACGGCGGGCCGACACAGGCACGTACACGTGCGTGGTGGGGCGGGGCCGGCGCGCCACCGTGCGCCTACACGTGCAGCTGCGGGCGCCGCGCATCCGGGTCACGCCTGACGTCCATGACGACGTGAACGACGACATCCGGGTCTCCCCCGTGGTGCGTCTGCGCATGCGCTGCCAGGCGGATGGCGTCCCCGAGCCCAGCCTGCTGTGGGAACTTCCGGGCGGGCTGGTACTTCCAGTCCCGTATCGCAGTCGCATGGGGGGAGGGATCAGCGTGGATGCACGCGGGACATTGGAAATCCCGGATGTGCGTGCGCTGCGCAGCGGTGGCAGCGACGCCGTGGCGTGCGTGGCGCGCAACCCGGCGGGCGAAGCCCGGATGTGGGTGCGGCTGCCGCCATGGTGGGCGCGGGCTCTGCCCACTGTGGCGTCGGCTCCGCCCTCTGAGGAGTTTACTCCGCCCCCTGGCGCGCCAGCTCCGCCCCATCACACGCCTGCCCTGCCATCTTGGGCGCTGGCTCCGCCCCCTGGTGTGCTGGCTCCGCCCTCTGAGGCAGCTCCGCCCCCTGGCCCGCCTGCCCCGCCATCTTGGGCGCTGACTGCGCCCCCTGATGAGCCGACTCCGCCCTCTGAGGCACTGACTCCGCCCCCTGGGGCAGTGTCGGGAGCGGCGCTGCGTGTGGCGCTGGGCGGCAGCTTCCGGCTGCGCTGCCCCACCTCCACGCTTCCGGTGTCCTGGCGCCTGCCCGGCGGGCTGGTGCTGCGTGGGCCGCAGAGGCGAGGCCGCTTCACGCTGGGCGCCGACGGCAGCCTGGAGGTGCGCGCCGCCTCGGAGCGCGACCGCGGCGCCTACGTCTGCCACTCCCACCCCGGGGCGCCGCCCGGACACGCCCCCCGCGCGCTGGAGACCCGGATGTTCAGCTTTATTCCCGCCACTAGGCCGCTGGGTGCCATGGCAGGGCAACGGACTGAGGAGACCCGGATGTGGGGCTTCATTCCCGCCGCTAGTCCGCGGCGTTCGGTTGCCGGGCAACCAAGTGAAGATACCAGGACGTTGGGCTCCACCGCAGCGTCTAGGCATCTGCGTTCGGTTGCCGGGCAACAGACCGAGAAGACCCGGATGTGGGGCTTCATTCCTGCCTTTAGGCTGCTGGGTTCGGTTGCCAGGAAAGCGCGTGAGACCCAGATGTCCAGCTCCAGTAAGACTCCTGGGCCCCAGCCGGAAGATGCCTGGATGTGGGGTTCCGAACCTGCGCGCGCTGTACAGAAGCTGCGGTCCGACCAGAGGCCATGGAGAGGCTAGGACCCAGATGTGGACTGGGAGGGACCCAGATGTGGACTGGGAAAGACCCGGATGTCACCTATCTCTGGGTCCACTGAGGGGCCAGGACCCGGATGTGGACTAGAAGGGACCCGGATGTCACTTTCTTCCATGTCCACTGACCCGGATGTGGCATGGAGGAACCGGATGTCACTTTCCTCCAGATGCACTGATGGGCCAGGACCCGGATGTGGACTAGGAGGGACCCGGATGTCACCTTCCTTCATGTCCACTGAGGGGCCAGTACACGGATGTGGACTGGGAGGGACCCGGATGTCACCCTCGTTTGCGTCCACTGACCCAGATGTGGCCTGGGGAACCCAGATGTCACTTATCTCCAGGTCCACTGAAGGGCCAGGACCCGGATGTGGACTGGGGGACCCGGATGTCACCCTCCTCCATGTCCACTCACCTGAAGGTGGCATCAGGGACCCGGATGTCACTTATCTCCAGGTCCACTGAGGGGCCAGGACCCGGATGTGGACGGGAAGACCCGGATGTCACCTATCTCCAGTTCCACTGAGGAGCCGGGACCCGTATGTGGACTGGGGGACCCGGATGTAACCTATCTGCAGGTCCACTCAGGGGCCAGGACCCGGATGTTACGTGGGGAACCTGGATGTTATGTAAGTCCACGTCCATTAACCCGGATGTGGACTGTGGCAGGGACCCGGATATATGCTGGACGGGACCCGGATATCACATCCATGGGCCTGGCTGTGGCGTGTGGAGTCCCAGATGTCACGCTCCTCTCCTTCTACTGACAGGGTCTAGGACCCGGATGTGGTGTGGGGATCCCGGATGTCAGGTCCCACCACATCCACTGATGGTCCAGGAACGAGATGTGGAATGGGAACTACCCGGATGTTAGGGACCTCCAGGTCCGTGAACCCGGATGTGGGCTGGGTACCCGGATGTTAGGGACCTCCAGGTCCATGAACCTGGATGTGGGGTGAGTACCCAGATGTTAGGGACCTCCAGGTCCATGAACGTGGATGTGGGGTGAGTACCCAGATGTTAGGGACCTCCAGGTCCGTGAACCCAGATATGGGGTGGGTACCCGGATGTTAGGGATCTCCAGGTCCGGGAACCCAGACGTGGAGGCGAGTACCAGGATGTCACTTATCTCCAGGCCCACTGGCAGGCGCCAGGACCTGGATGTGAGGGGTTTGGACCCGGATGTGAGGGTTGGGACCCACATGTGAGGGGTTGAGACCCAGATGTGAGAGGTGGAACCCAGATGTGGGCGGAGCAGGCGCTCCACACCTTGGCTCTGGGCTCCAGCTGTGCTTTGGGCCGTTGGGGTCCTTTCCCAGACTCGGAGGCAATAAAGCAGCCGTGCTGCTTCTGGATGGAATTCTTCCTCACTTCCGCCCCAGCGCAGGCCACGCCCTCCTGAAACCCTCACTTCTGCCCCAGCACAGGCCACACCCTCCTGAGACCCCTCATTTCTGCCCAGCACAGGCCACACTCTCATTTCCGCTCCTAGCACAGGCCACGCCCTCCTGGGGCCCTCATACATTCCCAGCACAGGCCATGCCCTCCTGAGACCCTCACTTCCTTCCCAGCACAGGCCACGCCCTCCTGAGACCCTCACTTCCGCCCCAGCGCAGGCCATGCCCACATAGGTCCCTCACTTCCGCCTCATTGCAGGCCACACCCTCCTGAGACCCTCACTTCTGCCTCATTGCAGGCCACGCCCTCCTGAGACCCTCAGTTTAGCTCCAGCACAGGCCACGCCCTCCTGAGTCCCTCACTTCCTCCCTAGCACAGGCCACGTCCTCCTGAGCACAGGCCACGCCCTCCTGAGACCCTCATTTTCTCCCCAGCACAGGCCACGCCCTCCTGAGCACAGGCCACGCCCCCTGAGACCCTCACTACATTCCCAGCACAGGCCAAGCCCTCCTGAGTCCCTCACTTCCTCCCCAGCCCAGGCCACGCCCTCCTGAGCTCTGGCCACGGCCTACTGAGCGCAGGCCACGCCCCCTGGGCACAGGCCACCCTCCCTGACGGTCCTGACTATTATTGCAGCCTTCTATGTAGTTCTCGAGGTTTCCCGCCTCCCCTTCCTCCTGCCTCTGCCAGGCCTGGCAATTTCTTGGTGCCCAGCCCAGCAACTCCGGGCTTTTCCCTTCCTTCCCCGCCTTCCCCTTCAGCACCACATCCTGTTCCTTTCTAAGTAACAAAGGGGACTTTTATTTTGGAGGGGGGGAATGTTGTGCTTTCCAAGGAACAAGGGGACTTTTATTTTGGAGGGTTGTTGTGGAGTTCTGGCTGCTGGAGTGACGTGGACATTTGAGCCCTGCGAGCTTCCTGGCTGGCAGGGAGAGCAGCAGGCCCAGGCGCTGATGGCAGAGAACTGTGGATGTGAGTTCGTCCTCTGGGGAACACGGGGAGAGGTGTGGGGACCCGGGGTGGGAGGGCTTCGATTTTTCTATGAAGCCCCCCCCCAGATGTCCCACCATGCCCCGGGGTGGGGGTTGCAGGGCCCCGCCACAGGCCTGGAAATACGAGGTGAGGGGCTGATGTACTGGTGGGGGCAACAGCAGCCTGGCCCTGGGGTGGCCGGATGTTACTCAGCTCTTCCCCACTTCCTGCTTCCAGCATTCTCTTCCAGGAAACGAGGAGCATCATGGGAAGGACGGGATCCTGGACGCCAAGTTGGTCAGGAGAGGGCCTGGAGGGAGGGGGAGTCCTTCCATCCCTTTTCCCATTCACCCATCCATCCATCCACCCATCCATCCATCCACCCATCCATCCATCCATCCACCCAACCATCCATCCACTCACCCACCCATCCATTCATCCATCCATCCATCCATCAATCCATATCCCCATCCATCCATCCACCCACCCACCTATTCATCCACCCATCCACCTATTCATCCACCCATCTATCCATCCACCCATCCACCTATTCATCCATCCACCTATTCATCCATCCATCCACCCACCCATCCACCCACCCATCCATCCATCCACCCATCCAACCATTCATCCATCCACCCACCCATCCATCCACCCATCCATCCATACACCCAACCACCCATCCATCCACCCATCCACCCACCCATCCATCCATCCACCCATCCACCCTCCCATCCATCCATCCATCCATCCACCCATCCATCCATCCACCCATCCACCTATCCATCCATCCATCCATACATACATACATACATACATCCACCCATCCACCCATCCATCCACCCATCCATCCATCCATCCATCCACCCATCCACCCATTCCCCCATCCACTCATCCATCCAACCATCCATCCATCCACCCATCCATTCACCCATCCATCCATCCATCCACCCATCCACCTATCCATCCATCCATCCACCCATCCACCTATCCATCCATCCATCCACCCATCCATCCACCCATCCACCGCTCCTCCTCCTCTCTCTCCTCAGGTCGCACAGCGGCTGCGCAGCCCCACCCCTCGCCTTCCTCCTCCTCCTCCTCCTCCCCCCTGGCCCCTGCACAGGCCCCACCCCCTCGCGCCCCAACTTCCTGCTGCTCTTGGCCGATGACCTGGGCCTGGGCGACCTGGACAGCTTCGGGTACCGCAGCCTGCGGTGAGCAGAGGGGGAGGCCCGGATGTGGGGCCTTAGTTACCCGGATGTGGGAGCTCAGATCCCTGGATGTTCCACCAGGAGAACTGTATAGACATCTAGTAACTCAGTTCCCCAGATGTTGGATGTTAGTGCCCCGGATGTTGGATATCATGTCCTGGGATGTTAAATCTTAGTACCCCGGATGTGGGAGATCATGTCCTCAGATATTGGACTTAAGTGCCCCGGATGTAGGAGCTCAGGTCCCCAGATGTTGGAGGTTAGTGCCCCGAATGTTGGAGCTCAGGTCCCCGGATGTGGGATGTTAGTGCCCCGGATGTTGGAGGACAGGTCCAAGGATGTTAGATCTTAATGCCCCAGATGTGGGAAATCAGGTTCTCGGATGTTAGATGTTAGTGCTCCGGATGTTGGAGATCAGGTCCCTGGATGTTAGATGTTAGTACCCCGGATGTTAGATGTCAGGTGCTCGGATGTTGAAGATCAGGTCCCCGGATGTTGAATCTTACTGCCCCGGATGTTGGATATCAGGTCCCCGGATGTTACATGTTAGTATCCCGGATGTTAGAGCTCAGTTCCCCGGATGTTCCACCAGGAGAACTGTATTGACATCTAGTGGACCTCACGTCCCCGGATGTTGGATGTTAGGTCTCCGGATGTTGGAGTTCAATTCCCAGGATGTTGGATCTCAGTTCCCTGGATGTTGAAGATCAGATCCCCGGATGTGGGATGTTAGTGCCCCGGATGTTGGAGATCAGGTCCTCGGATGTTAAATCTTAGTATACCCCAGATGTGGGAAATCAGGTTCCTGGATGTTACATGCTAGTACCCCAGATTTGGAGATCAGGCCCCCGGATGTTGGACCTCAGATCCCTGGATGTTGGATGTTAGGTCCCCGGATGTTGGAATTCAATTCCCTGGATGTTGGATCTTAGTACCTCGGATGTTGGATGTCAGGTCCCCGGATGTTTGAGATCAGATACCCGGATGTTGGGCCTTAGCTCCCCGGATGTAGGAGCCCAGTCCACAGATATAGATCTTAGTACCCTGGATGTGGGATCTCAGGGCCCCAGATGTTGGATCTTAGATCTCCAGATGTTGGCCCTCAGGTTCCCAGATGTTGGATGCCAGGTCCCCAGATGTTGGACCTCAGGTCCCCAGATGTTGGATCTTAGTACCCCGGATGTGGGATCTCAGGTCCCCGGATGTTGGATCTTAGATCCCCGGATGTGGGATCTCAGGGCCCCGGATGTTGGAGTTTAGCTCCTGGGATGTTGGGCATTAGATCCCCGGATGTTAGACCCCAGGTCCCCGTATGTTCTTGGCTGTGACTCAGTTTGCTTCTCCCCACACAGCATCCCGCACCTGGACGGCCTGGCCCGCGATGGCGTGCGGCTGACCCAGCACCTGGCAGCAGCGTCCGTCTGCAGCCCAAGCCACGCAGCCTTCCTGACGGGACGCTACCCTGTGCGCCTGGGTCAGTATGGGGGGGTGGGACATCCGGGGAACGGAGGGAGCGGTGGGGGGGAGGCGGTGGGGGGGGCGGGGGCGGGACATCCGGGGATCTGAGAGCCAACATCCAGGGTACTAAGATCCAACATCCGTGGACCTGATATCCAACATCTGGGGATCTGAGACCCAACATCCGGGGATCTAAAGCCCAACATCCGGGGAACTGAGCACCAACATCGGGGTACTGAGCTCTAACATCCAGGGACTTCATCTCTAACATCCGGGTTACTAAGATCCAACATCCGGGGATCTGAGCACCAATATCCAGGGCACTGAACTCTAACATCCGGGGACCTTATCTCTAACATCCTTTGTACTAAGATCCAACATCCGGGGATCTGAGGCCTAACATTCTGGGAATTGAACTCCAACATCCGAGGATCTGACATCCACCATCCGGGATACTAAGATCCAACATCCGGGAACCTGAGCCTCAACATCCGGGGAACTGAGCTCCAACATCTGGGGATCTGAGGGCCAACATACCCGAATCTGAGCTCCAATATACGGGGTAGTAAGATCCAACATCCAGGGAACTGAGCTACAACATCCGGGTAACTGAAGTCCAACATCTGGGGTCCTGATATCCACCATACAGGGCACTGAACTCCATCATCCGGGGATGAGGGCCAACATCCGGGATACTAACATCCAACATCCGAGGACCTGAGGTCCAACATCCGGGGAACTGAGGCCCAACATCTAGGGCACTGAGGTCAACCAGAGGGAGGGGAGGACTTCTCCGAGGATCTCAGGTTCAAATCCCTGAGACTCTGGGACTTCCCCCCTGAACCACCAGGAAACCGGAAGTGATGCCATATTGGTTTCCCCCGAGGGCTCCCAGGGCTGGGGTCCTTTCCACCCCGGGTGGGCAGGTCCCAGGCTATCCCAGACACAGCAGGCCTTCCCCCTGAAGGTGCTAGATGCCCCCTCCTTACCCAGGACGCCATCATCACTGACCTAGGGTCCTTCTCCTCTCTCTTGGAAGGCATGGTGACCACCAACGGGGCGCGCGTGCTGCAGTGGGCGGCCGTGTCTGGCGGGCTGCCCACTTCCGAGATCACCTTCGCCAAGATCCTGCAGCAGCAGGGATATGCCACCGGCCTCATAGGTAAGAGAGAAGTCATCCATCCACCCATCCATCTATCCACCCATCCCCCATCCATCCATCCATCCATCCATCCATCCATCCACCCATCCATCCATCCATCCACCCCTCCATCCATCCATCCATCCACCCATCCACCCATCCATCTATCCATCCACTCATCCATCCATCCATCCACCCATCCACCTATTCATCCATCCATCCACCCACCCATCCATCCATCCATCCATCCATCCATCCATCCATCCATCCACCCATCCATCCACCCACCCATCCATCCACCCATCCATCCACCCATCCACCCATCCATCCCCCCATCCACCCATCCATTCACTCATCCATCCATCTCTTCCCCTCCAGGCAAATGGCACCTGGGCCTCAACTGTGAGTCCCCCACTCACCACTGCCACCACCCCCTGAACCATAGGTTCGACTCCTTCTTCGGGGTCCCCTTCACCCTGATGGGGGACTGCCTGCAAGCGGAGCCCTCGGAGAAGCGAGCGCGTCTGCAAGGGCCCCTGGACCTGGGGGCACAGCTGCTGCTGCTTTCCCTGCTCTGCCTGGCCGCTGGGAAGCTCACGGGCCTGCTGGGCCTGCGCTGGGTGCCCAGGGTGCTGGGCCCCGGATGTGGGGCCTTGCTCCTGGCCTGCACCTCCCGCCTCCTAGGTGTCTTCATGGTCCACGCCGACTGCTTCCTGATGAGGGATCACCAGGTCGTCCAGCAGCCTCTGAGGTTCGAGGCCAGCACGGGGCTGTTCTTGCGGGAGGCTGAGGCCTTCATCCACAGGTCAGCCTGGGGTCGGGGAGGGGGACAGATGCCATCTACTAGTTCTCTATAGTCAACTGGTAGACCTTAGATCCCCGGATGTACATCCAGTAGATCTCTATAGTCAACTGTCAACCTCAAATCCCGAATGTTCCACTAGGAGATCTCTATACGCATCTGGTAGACCTCAGATCCCCGGATGTACATCCAGTAGATCTCTGTAGTCAACTGGTCAATCTCAAATCCCTGGATGTTCCATCAATAGATCTCTATAGACATCTGGTAGACCTCAGATCCCCTGATGTACATCTACTAGATCTCTATAGTCAACTGGTAGACCTCAGGTGCCCAGATGTATATCCAGTAGATCTCTATAGTCAACTGTCAACCTCAAATCCCCGGATGTTCCATCAATGGATCTCTATAGACATCTGGTAGTCCTCAAATCCCTGAATGTTATATCTAGTACATCTCTATAGACATCTGGTAGACCTCAGGTTCCCGGATGTTCCATCAGTAGATCTGCAGAGACATCTGGTAGAGTCAAATCCCAGGATGTTACATCCAGTAGATCTCTATAGACATCTGGTAGACCTCAGGTCCTTGGATGTTCCATCTAGTAGATCTGTAGAGACATCTGGTAGACCTCAGATCAGACCACGATCAATCATTGGTAGTATTGATCAGATCATGATCGATTATTGGTAATAACTGTTCAGATGATGTTCGATTATTGGTAATAACTGATCAGCTCATGTTCAATTATTGGTATTATCGATCAGATGATGTTCGATTATTGGTATTATCGATCACATCACGATCGAATATTGGTATTATTGATCAGATCCTGTTCGATTATTAGTAATATCTGATCAGCTCATGTTCTATTATTGGTCATATCGATCAGATGATGTTTGATTATTGGTAATAACTGATCAGATCTGTTCGATTATTGGTAATAACTGATCAGATCACGATCGATTATTGGTATTTTCAATCAGATCACTATTGATTATTGGTATTATCGATCAGATCATGATCGATTATTGGTATTATCGATCACATCACGATCGATTACTGGTATTTTCGATCAGATCAGGATCGATTATCAATCATCTGATCGATTATTGGCAATACCTGATCAGGTCAGTTATTGGTGAGGTTTTTGATGATGGGGGCGGGGTCTGACGTGGGTCCGCAGGCACCAGGCCCGCCCCTTCCTCCTCCTCGTCTCCTTCCTCCACGTCCACGTCCCGCTGGTCACCTCACCCGCCTTCTGGGGCTGCAGCTCGCACGGCGCCTACGGCGACAACGTGGAGGAGCTTGACTGGATGGTGGGTGAGTGCAGGGGGGGAACTGAGGCACGGTGCGTGGGATGGGGGAAACTGAGGCACGGGGGTGGGGTGAGCGGGATGGGGAAACTAAGGCACAGGGTCGGGGTGAGCGGGATGGGGAAACTGAGGCACGGGGGTGGGGTGAGTGGGTTGGGGGAAACTGAGGCACGGAGATGGGGTGAGCGGGATGGGGGAAACTGAGGCATGGGAACGGGGTCAATGGGTTGGGGTAAACGGAGGCACGGTGCACTTGGATAAACTGAGTCACTGGGCATGTTGGGGGTAAACTGAGGCATGGTGCACTTGGGTAAACTGAGGCACGGTGCATGTTGGGTAAACTGAAGCACGGTGCATGTTCAGGGTGAACTGATGCACGGTGCATTTGGGTAAACTGAGTCACTAGGTATTGGGGTAAACTGAGGCACGGTGTATTTGGGTAAACTGAGTCACTGGGCATGTTGGGTAAACTGAGGCATGGTGCATGTTGGGTAAACTGAGGCACGGGGACGAGGTGAGTGGGTTGAGTAAACTGAGGCACTGGGATGGGGGTAAACTGAGGCCCGGTGAGCATTGGGGGTAAACTGAGGCACGGTGCCTGTTGGGTAAATTGAGTCACTGGGCATTGGGGATAAACTGAAGCACGATGGAAATTTGTAAACTGAGTCACGATGCATGTTGGGTAAACTGAGGCATGGTGCATGTTGGGGGTAAACCTAGGCACGGTGGACGCTGGGGGTAAACTGAGGCACGGATCCATTGCCCCCCCCACAGGGCGACTGCTGGTGGCGCTGGACGGCGCAGGGCTGGGGCGCCACACCCTTGTCTACTTCACGTCGGATCACGGTGCCTCGCTGGAGGCCCGGGCTGGGGGCGCCCGCCTCGGGGGTTCCAACGGCGTGCACCGAGGCGAGGGGGAAACTGAGGCAGGATGGGCGGGGCCTCCCACGCGGCCCGACCCCGCCATTGACCTTTGCCCTTCGCTCCCCCCTTGCAGGTGGCAAAGGCATGGGTGGCTAGGAGGGTGGCATCCGGGTTCCCGGGCTGGCGTGCTGGCCCGGGACGCTGCCTGCAGGGCGCCTGGTGCCTGAGCCCACCAGCCTCATGGACCTGTTCCCCACCGTGGTGCGCCTGGCCGGGGGCTGGGTTCCGGCGGACAGGTAGTCGTTCGCCGGCCTGGGTCCCCACGGGGTGGGGGGGAAGGGGAGTCATCCGGGGCCTCAGGGATCCCGAGGGGGGGAGGCTGAGGCCTGCACATCCGGGTCTCTGGGGGCTCAGAAGCCTACACATCCGGGTCTCTGAGGGCTCAGACCTGCACATCCGGGTCTCTGGGGGCTCAGGAGCCTGCACATCCGGGTCTCTAAGACCCAAGACCTGGGGCTCAGGCCTTGACATCCGGGTCTCTGGGGGCTCAGAAGCCTTTACATCCGGGTAACTAAGGGCTCAGGCCTGCAAATCCGGGCCTCTGAGCACTCAGAAGCCTGGACATCTGGGTCTCTGAGGACTCAGGCCTTCATATCGGGGTCTCTAAGGCATCAGGGCTGCACATCCAGGTCTCTGAGTACCTAGGCCCAGGTCTCAGTCCTGGACATCCGGGTCTCTGAGGGCTCAGGACTGCACATCTGGGTCTCTGAGGGCTCAGAAGCCTGCACATCCGGGTCTCTGGGATCTCAGGCCTGCACATCCGGGTCTCTGGGGGCTCAGAAGCATGGACATCAGGGTCTCTGAGTGCTCAGAAGCTTGGATATTCGGCTCTCTGAGGCCTCAGGCCTACACATCCAGGTCTCTAAGACCAGAGGCCTGGGTCTTAGTCCTGCACATCCGGGTCTCTGAGGGCTCAGAAACCTGGACATCTGGTTCTCTGGGATCTCTGACCTGCACATCCGGGCCTCTGAGCACTCAGAAGCCTGCACATCCGGGTCTCTACAGGCTCAAGCCTTGACATCCGGGTCTCTGGGGGCTCTGGCCTGCACATCCGAGTCTCTGAGCACTCAGAAGCCTGCACATCCGGGTCCCGCAGGGAGGTGGACGGCCGGGACCTGATGCCCGCGCTGCTGAGGACGGCGCAGGCCGCAGGCCACAACTTCCTGCTGCACTACTGCGAGGCCCGGCTGCACGCCGTGTGCTGGTTCAACCGCCCAAGTGAGTGCCTCAACCTCCGCCGGGCCCCAGGGCGGGGGAGGGGGCTGCATGCGAGCGCGCAGGGACCCGGATGCAAGGCCTGGGGTGGGAGACCTGGATGTGGGAATCCTCGGATGTGGGAATCCCGGGATGTGAGGACCTAGATGGAAGGCATGAGATGGGAATCCCCGGATGTAAGGTCCCGGATGTGAAGTCCCCAATGGGAATTCCCGGATGTGAGACTCCAGATGTGAGATAGTGGATGAGAATCCCTGGATGTGAGGCCCCGGATGTGAGATCCCGGATGTGAGGCCTCGGATGGGAATCCCCAGATGTGAGGCCCCGGATGTGAGGTCCCAGATGGGAATCCCTGGCTGTGAGGTCCCGGATGTGAGGCCCCGCATGTGAATCCCCGGATGTGAAGTACCGCATGTGAATCCCCGGATGTGAGGGCCTGGATGTGAATCCCTGGATGTGAGGTCCTAGATGGGAATCCCCGGATGTGAATACCCAGATGTGAGGTCCTGGATGGGAATCCCGGATGTAAGGTCTTGTGTGTGAATGCCCTGATGTGAATCCCCGGATGTGATGTCCTGGATGTGAATTCCCGGATGGGAATCCCCGGATGTGAGGCCCCGGATGTTACTCCTTTCTCCCCACCCCCCGCAGGCTGCACGGTGTGGAAGCTGCACTTCGCCACTCCGTGCTTCGACCCGCCGGGCTCGGGCGCCTGCCTCGGTTTCCCTGCCTGCGCCTGCTCCGGGCGGTGCATGACCCGCCACCGGCGGCCACTGCTCTTTGACCTGACAGCGGACCCGGGGGAGACCCGCCCGCTGCGGGGCCCGATGGCGACGCGCAGGCGCGTGGAGGCTGCAGTGGCCCGGATGCTGCGCACGTGCCGCCCCCCGCGCGGCCCCGCCCCTCGCCCCTGCACACAACACCTGGAGCCCGCGCCTGCAGCCCTGCTGCGTGCCCGGACCGCTCTGCGCCTGCGACCACCTGATCCCCGACCTCTGACCCCGACCCGGCCCCCAACCCCCAACTGCCCGGGGCTACGGCAGATCCTGGCCTGCGCCTCTCACATCCGGGGACTCACATCCGAATATTAAACATCCGGGTATACTCAAATACAGAGATTCCCACATCCGGGGATTCCCACATACAGACTCTCCACATCCAGGGATTCCTACATCTGGGGATTCTCACATCCGGGGATTCTCACTTCTGGGGACTCACATCCGGGGATTCCCGGGGATGTATTCACACATCCGGGGAATCCTACATCCGGGGACTTTTACACCCAGAGAGTCTCACATCCAGAGACTCTCACATCCGGGGATTCCCACATACTGACTCTCACATACGGTGATTCTCACATCCAGAGATTCTCACATCCAGAGATTTCCACATCCGGGGATTCTCATATCCGGGGATTCCCACTTCCAGGGATGCTCAGACCAGGGAATTCCCACATCTGGGGAAATCTCACATCCAGAGACTCTCACATCCGGGGATTCTCACATTTTTGGATTTTCACATCCGGGAATTCTCAGATCCAGGGATTCTCACATCCGGGGATTCCCACAGCCAGGGATTCTCACATCCAGGGATTCCCACATCTAGAGATTCCTACATCCCGGGATTGTCACATCCGGGGACTTTTACATCCAGAGACTCTCACATGTGGGGACTCTTACATCTGGGAACTCCTACATCTGGGGATTCCCACATCCGGGGATTTTCACATTCAGAGAGTCTCACATCATGGGATTCTCAGACCCAGGGCTTCACATATCCTGGGACTCTCACATCCTGAGCCTCTCATCCTGGACCTCCACCTCGGGCCTCCCATCCAGGGCCTTTCCCCAGCCTCCCATCCGGAGCCCTGTCACATCCGGGCCTCTCTCCTCTAGCTTCCCACACAATAAAACCTCGTGAGCACCGTACCGCACGGCAGGGTCAGCGGTCACGGGGGTCAGAGGCCGGGCACTGGTCCTGCCTTCCATTTCAGGTCATTTCCAGTTGTTGCTAGCATACAGGGCTGGTCCTGCCTTCCATTTGAGGCCATTTCCGGTCATTGCTATGGTATAGGACTGGTCCCGCCTTCCATTTCAGGCCACTTCCAGTCGTTGCTAGGGTATAGGACTAGTCCCACCTTCCATTTCAGGTCATTTCCGGTCGTTGCTAGGGTATAGGACTACTCCCACCTTCCATTTCAGGCCACTTCCGGTCATTGCTAGGGTATAGGACTAGACCCACCTTCCATTTCAGGTCACTTCCAGTCGTTGCTAGGGTATAGGACTAGTCCCACCTTCCATTTCAGATCATTTCTGGTGGTTGCTAGGGTATAGAACTAGTCCTGCCTTCCATTTCAGGCCATTTCCGGTGGGTTGCTAGGATACAAGCTTGGTCCCGCCCTCTCCAGGACGTCCCACCACCTAGATTCACACCTGATTGGCTTATTCCATGAAAGCCCTCCCTCACTTTCCTAATTCCCTTGTCATTGGTCCAGCTGTAAGACACGCCCCCTAGCCCCCCCCACAAATCCAACTCGCTGCTGATTGGACCTCACACCACAGTCCTGCTCCTAACTACATGAACTCGGATTCAGATTGGCCCAGCAGGATTGGAGATGTGGGGTACCTGGATGTTGGACCACTCTGGGGGGGGTGGTTGGGTGGATGGATGGGTGGATGACCAGGCCTGCAAACTCTTCCCCTTCTGTGCCTGTCCCAGGGGACCCCAATGACCTCTCCAGGGATTGACCCAGGTGGGCCTATAGCTCCTTATTGCAGTAGGATAAGTCATGTCGGAGGTCTGTGTCTCCCTAGGCCTAGGATGCATTGCACCTGCATGATATCCAGGTCTTCTCTGGAGGGAGGGCCCCATTGGCTTCCCCGGGGACTCCTCCAGCCGCACCCCCTGCTCTGATTGGCTGACACGCCTGTCTCCCACCCAGGGAAGCTGCGGGTCCAGTTCGGCCTCTTCCTTGGGTGAGGTTAAAAGGCAGGGCGTGCTGTCCATCATCTCTGGGCCCCACCCCCTGCCAAGCCAATAGCTGGAGACTCGATCTGTGTGAAGCCACGCCCCTTCGTGGCTAGTTCTGTGGACTCTGTTTATGCCCATCACCCAGAGGTCCCGCCCACTAGTGAATGTATGGGCGTAGGGGCTGTCCTTCACTTCCAGGTCCCGCCTCCTGGCTGTTGGAAGGCCACAGGGGCTGTCTGTCTCTTCCAGGTCCTGCCCCTGGCTGTTGGAAGGCCATAGGGGCTGTCTGTCACCTCCAGGCCCCGCCCCCTGGCTGTTGAAAGACCACAGGGGCTGTTTGTCTCCTCCAGGTCCCACCCTCTGGCTGTTGTGTGGACATTTGTCCTGTCTGTAACCTTCAGGCCACGCCCCCTTGCAATTAGATGGCCACACGGGCTGTCATTCACCTCCAGGCCACGCCTCCTACGCCATCTTACGTCATGTCAAGCCGAGGCCCCGCCCACAAGTGACTGACGGGACGCTCTAGCTGTCCATCACAATCCTGTCCCGCCCTGCGCCTGTCTCCACACTGCACAGACGCCAGAGGGGAAGGAAACGCTGCGCATGTGCAGGGAGTGGCTCCAAAGGGGCGGAGCCTACGCATGCACAATGGAAAGATGGGTTGGGCAGACAGGCCTGACAGCGCGCATGCACACTTTATGTTGATTTTATTCGTCCTTCCCCCTCCAGGCTCCTTCCACTTCTGCTTCCACCTGCTGCTTGAGGCCCCAGGTTCGAATCCAGCCTCACACCGGGGCGGGGCCTGGTGGGGGAGGGGAGGCACAAGCTGCAGCCACCCGCGGGGGATCATGTGAGGCCCCGCCCCACGCCTCTCCTCATCCGAGCACCCTGGGAGGGGGTGGTTCCCACCTGCATCCTGGCCCGCGCCCCGGAAGCAGCGTCTGTGACCTCCAGACTAGAAGTAGGTGATGGCGGCACCCACCAGGGCCACGACCACCACGGACACGATGGGGGACACGACATGGGCCAGCGCGCTGCCTGGAGGGGGCGGGACTGGACCCGGAAGTGCGGGGGAGAACACACCCGGGAAGGGCGGTGGGGCGTCTCCCTGCAACTTCCGGTCGGGAAGTGCCCAGAAACAGGAAGTGAGCCAAGGTGAAGGGGGGGGACAAGGGTGCCTGACTGGAAGTGCTATCACAGCCTTGACTGGAAGTGTCCATGAACAGGGACCGGAAGTGCCCATAGTCAAGACCAGAAGTTGTTATATACTAGGGACCGGAAGTCTCCACAGTCAAGACCGGAAGTTCCTACACACTAGGGACTGGAAGTGCCCTTCCAATCAGGATCGGAAGTGCCTTTCCCATCAGGACTGGAAGTTTCTCTACACTAGGGACCGGAAATCACCAGTCAGGATGGGAAGTTCCTATGTACTAGGGACTGGAAATCTCCACAGTCTAAACCGGAAGTTCCTATACACTAGGGACCAGAAGTTCCCATAGTCAATACCAGAAGTTCTTATACACTAGGGACCGGAAGTTCCTCTACACTAGGGACTGGAAGTGCCCTTCCAATCAGGACCAGAAGTTCCTATACACTAAGGACTGGAAGTGCCCTTCCAATCAGGACCGGAAGTTCCTGTACACTTGGACCAGAAGTCCCCATAGTCAAGACCAGAAGTTGTTATATACTAGGGACCGGAAGTCTCTACAGTGAAGACCGGAAGTTCTTATACACTAGGGACCGGAACTCCCCATCGTCAGGGCCGGAAGTGCCCATAGTCAGGACCGGAAGTTCCTATATACTAGGGACCAGAAGTGCCCAGTCAAGACCGGAAGTTCGTATATACTAGGGACCGGAAGTGCCTTTCCAATCAGGACCGCAAGTTCCTATACATTAGGGACTAGCAGTCCCTAGTCGGAACTGGAAGTTGTTATATACTAGGGACTGGAAGTTCCCAATCAGGACTGGAAGTTCCAATACTCTGGACCGGAAGTTCACATACTGTCAGGAGTGGAAGTTCTCATGCAGGCCGGAAGTCCCAAGACAATCTGTACTGGAAGTCCCCAGGAACTCAGAGACCGGAAGTTCCTTTTCTCTCCGGACCGGAAGTTTGCACTGAGACCGGAAGTGGAGGCGGCAGCGGTCCTGAAGGCCGTGGGTCACACCCGGGCCCAGATCACGAGGGACCGGAAGTGGGGCGGTCGAGGGGGCGGGACTTACCTTGGGGGGGGTCTCCGTGGATCACATGTTCATTGCCAGCACCTGGGGGAGAGGGGGAGGAGAGACGCGGCCCTGGGAGCTCGGCCTCCACATCTGGGTCCCTACATCCGGGTTCCCTACATCCAGGTCCCTACATCCGGGTCCCCACATCTGAATTCCTACATCCGGGTCCCTCCATGCAGGTCCTTACATCTGGGTCCTTACATCAGGTCTCTACATCCAGGTCCCTACATCCGGGTTCCTTACATCCGGGTCCCTACTTCTGGGTCCTTACATCCGGGTCCTTACATCCAGGTTCCCTACATCCAAGTCCCTACATCCAGGTCCCTACATCCCTTCCTCCTCATTCGCATCTTCTACATCCGGGTCTCCTCCCCCTGCCTTGGTTTCCCTGTCTTACCGTGTGAGCCTCCATAGCCTCCACCGCCACCTGTGAACAGAGGGGGCGGGGTCAGCCCGGCTTCCACATCGGGTTCCCTACATCTGGGTCCTTACATCGGGGTACTCACATCCGGGTCCCTACATCTGTGATCCCATGTCTGGGTCCCTACATCTGGGCCTCTACATCCGGGTCTCCACACTGGGGTCTCCACATCCGGGTCTCTACATCCGGGTCTCCACACTGGGGTCTCCACATCCGGGTCTCCTCATCCAGGTCTCCACACTGGGGTCCCTACATCCGGGTCTCTACATCCAGGCTTCCACATCCGGGTCCCTACATCCGGATCTCTACATCTGGGCCTCCTCACTGGGGTCTCTACATCCACGTCTCTACACTGGAGTCTGCACATCCGGGTCTCCATACTAGGGTCTCTACATCCGGGTCTCCACACTGGGGTCCCTACATCCGGGCCTCTACATCTGGGTCTCCACATTGGGGTCTCTACATCCAGGCTTTCACATTCGGGTCCCTACATCTGGGTTTCCATGTCTGGGTCCCTACATCCGGGTCCCCAAATCCGGGCCTCCACACTGGGGTCCCTAAATCTGGGCCTCTACATCCGGGCCGCTCCATCCCCAGCCTCCACATCCGGGCCTCCCCCCCTTCCATGTCCTCATCTCCTGCGCCTGGCAGGGGTCGGGGCTGGGGTGGAGGCCGGCATCGGGGCGGGAGGTGACGTCTGCGGGGAGAGAGCAAGGGAAGATGGAGGCCGGCCTCCCCCCCTTCCTTCCCCTGATCCCTGACCCCCCTGACCCCTCCTGACCCGCCCACCTCCATCCCGACCCGGGGGTCGCGGCCTGGGCGGGTTGAGCAGCTGCGGGTACAGCCCTGTGTGCCAGGAGTGGGCCATGCCTCAGCTTCCCCACCCTGAGTGGGCCTGGTGTGGGGAAGGGGGGGAGGACCGCACTCACCTGAACTGGGCTTCGGGGTGGGATCTGCGGGCGAAGAGAGAGAGGGTGGTGACCCCTGACCTCCCCTGACCCCTCCCTGACCCCCCCTGACCCCTGAACCCAAGGCCTCAGTGGGTGGCAAAGGGTCACATGGGATTCAGGCCCACAGCTGGATCAAGGCCCCACATGAGGCCTAGCGGCCAGGGTGAAGCCATGGGGGGGAAAGGTGAGAGGTCAGGACTCACTGGGTCATCCAGGGCGTCGGCGAGGTCAAAGTCAGCCTGGCCTGAGGGGGGAAGAGGATGGGTGCTGGGGACGGACGGACGGATGGGGAGACAGACAGACACAGAGACGAACAGACAGACAGACCGAGAGGATGACACACGGACAGACAGACAAGGGATGGACAGATGATCAAGACAGGACAGACAGATGACAGAAGAAGCAGATGGACAGCCAGGTGGACAGAACAAGAGGCAGACAGACAGAGAGGAAGACATGGACAGAGAGGAGACAGACAGACAGACACAGGACAGATAGACCCAGACAGAGAGACTGAGAGGCAGGCAGACAGACAGACAGACACAGAGATGGACAGACAGACAGACCAAGAGGATGACACATGGACAGACAGACAGACAGAGCCAGAGGCAGATGGACAGACAGACAGACAATGAGACAGACAGAGAGGAGACGGACAGACACATGGACAGATAGGGGCCCAGACACAGATGGACCTGCAGACAGAGACAGACAGATGCAGAGACCGAGGGACAGACAGACAGACAGACAGACAGACAGACAAGGGATGGATGGATGACCAAGACAGAACGAATAGATGGACGGACAGACAGACAGGAGAAGCAGATGGGCAGCCAGGTGGACAGAAAGACCAAGAGGCAGACAGACAGACTGCGAGGAGACAGACAGCCAGACAGACCGAGAGGAGATGGACAGACTGACAGAAGCAGATGGACAGAGACACAGACAGACAGACTGAGACACAGATGGACAGACAGACAAACAGACACAGAGACAGACAGGCCAACAGGACCAGGCCCTGGCCTCCAACAACCTGGCCCGACCTGAAAATCCACTGCCACCTCCCCACCCCACAACCCCAGCCCAGCCCCACGCCCTGAAGGGGGGGACCCGAAACCACCAGGAGAGGGGGGGAAACTAGAAACCACCAAAGAGGGACAACTGGAAACCACCAAACTGGGGAGGGAACTAGAAACCACCAAGGTGGGGGAACTAGAAACCACCAAAAAGGAGAGAACTAGAAATCACCAAGGGAAGAACTAGAAACCACCAAGGGGGGAGAACAAGAAACCACCAAAGAGAGTGGGGGAACTAGAAACCACCAAGGCCTCACCCCGGCCTCCTGGGCCCAGGCCGCAGAGCAGGGCGGCCAGCAGCAGCAGCAGCAGCAGCACAGGTCCTCCTTGAAACTTATAAGGCTATGGTCAAAGTCACCCTAAGCAGGAAAGTCCTTGAAACCCCTGTCCAAATTCAGTGCCAACAAAGCCAGAAGTAGAGCCGTGTGGCTTCACTAGTTGAGGCTAGCCTTGAGAAAAGCAGTTCATGGACTGTGCCCAGATCCTGAGTTCAAGGTCTGGGACTGCCAACAAACAGACATACACAACAATCTGTGCAGCCATCCAGCTAAAGCACGTCACCCTCTTGTCCCCAACTGAATTGGACAGAGTTCCCTGGGAAAGGGGCTGGGGGAGCCACTGTCATCTTGACTCTGCCCATTCTGCATGCATCACAGGATTCCGGCCACACCCCCATTATTTCATGGTTCTTTTTGACCAATGGGATACAAGAATAGTGGCCATGCCCACATTCCATGCTGCCTGGTAGATGGACTAGGCTCTATTAGAACACTCGGAGGCTGAGATCCACAGGGGGAAAATCCTGCCACAGGAGCATGGGCCCGCTGCAGGCACCCGGGCCACCAGGCAGCTCAGTGACAGACTGAGCTGGAGCCACAGGCCCTCTGCCCCATGAGCTGCCACCACAGCATGCATGGGGATGGGAAGAGGGACACATGGGCATCTGAAAAGAAAATCTGCTTCCTCCATGACCTACCTGATGAGGTGGACTTCCAGAGTCCAACAGGTGAGCTCCACCATTGATGCAGCCAGATTTCGGCACACATCCGAACCATCGAGGAGTCCCTCATGGTATGTAAAGAGCAGAGGTTGGTCTTGAGTGAGCTGTGTTGGGAGAAAGCCCAGTGCATGCACTGGCTGTCCCAGGAGAAGATGGAGAAGAGGACAGTGCTGTGGGAGCTGCTGTTGCTCCTCACAGGGGAAGGCACAGACAGCAGTCCCCAGATGCCAGCACAGGCTGAGCTCCCCACCACCAGCACTGCTTCAGATGTCTCAGGGCCTGTGGTAGGTGAAATGAGGGAGGAGCAGAAAGGTTTTGAAGAATTGCAACTTGAAGACAGCATGGAAACTGCCAGAGGAGAGGTCAGGGTTCCCGACCCCATAGTGGACTCCCCCAAGGAGTATGTCCTGCCCCAGATGCCCCACATCCAGATCTGCCCACAGCTCCCAGGCTCAGAGGAGGAGTGCTCCCCCACTTTCTCCTATAAACTGATGTGGATGATGACTCTCTATGTGACATACTGACTCTCATAAGCCTTGGCAGCCACCAGAAGTAGGTGGCCAGGTGGCTTTCTCTCAGGCCTCCATCAGCCGGGTGATGGGAAGGTTAAACTGGGGGTCAGGTAGGGCAGAGGCTGCCAGGAGGTGGCCCAAACTCAAGGGTTATCTAATGGCCCATTGGTGGCCAGGAAAGAGGCCCATGTTATGCTTATCACAAAGAATAAATTGTTTTCAAAGCAAAATAAAAAGCCACCAACAAAGATTTGTTCTTCCAGTCCTGGGGCTTGAACTCAGGGCTTGGCCATTGTCCTGAGCTCTTTTTGATCAAGACTGGCACTCTACCAGTTGAGCCCCACCTCCCTTTCCAGCCTTTTCTGTGTGGAATAGAACCCAGGGCTTCAGGCATGCTAGGTGACCACTCTACCACTGAGCCACATTCTCAGCTAGGATGATTCTCCCCCCTCCCAAACCCATATGGCAATTCCTCAGATAAATAGGAAGTAGGTGGTGGTGTATGCATCAAATACCTAGGCCAGCAGCCATCAGGCTTAGTGGGAAAAGATTGTAGTGTAGAAATCTCTGATTTTGCATGCACGTGGTGTGTGTGTGTGTGTGTGTGTGTGTGTGTGTGTGTGTGTGTGAACTCAGGGCATAGGCTCTATCCCAGAGTTTTCTTGCTCAAGGCTAGTGCTCTACCACTTGAGCCACAGCCCCACTTGCTTTTGGATGGTTAATTGTAGGTAAGAGTCTCAAGGGCTTTCCTGTCCAGGGTGGCTTTGAATCATGATGGGGGCCCCAAGGAAGCAAGAGTAAACACAACTCTCAAGTACTATCCCTATGGTGGGCTACTCCTGCACCCTGGGGGCCAGATGTGAAACATGAGGCCCTGTGCCATCATCCTCTAGAGTTCAATTTGGGGAAGTGACCAGAGCCAAGCTGACTTTTGCTCACCCTGATTGCTGATGCCAGAGCAGGTCTGTTCCACCCTAGGCCAAGAGAGCTCCTGGAAGCCTGGCTTACCACGGGCACAAAAAAGGGAGAGGTCAGCTCCAGGCTGAGCTAAGAGCCTTTGCCCACGGATACCCCAACTTGGCCTTACTTATCACCATAAGACCTGCCAAAGAACAACCCAAAAAAACAAAATTGGAGCTGTGCCTCCAAGTGGTAGAGCTCTAGCATTGAACCAAAGAGCTCAGGGACAGGGCCCCCAAGCTTTGAGTTCAAGACCCCAGCTGACCTTCCCCCATAAAACACAGGTTGTCTAAATGTGAATTAGTATGATTTGTGCAGTATTTCTGAAGAATGGTGATACTGAAGAAAGCACCCTAATTCTAATGACAGCTGAACTTGTGACATACAGCTATGTGCTGAGTCCTTCACAGGGCACTATTTGCTGGGTCCTTCCCACATGGGGAGTCCTCAAAAAGGTGCTGTTTGGTGAGTCATCCCAAAGGGTGCTATGTGCTGAGTCCCTGAGAAGAGTGGGCCATCCTGGGTTTTTCAAAGGGTGCTGTGTGCTGAGTCCATTACACAACGTACTGTATGCTGAGTCCCTCAAAAGGTGTGGTGAGCTACTGCATCCCAAAGGGTCCTGCTATGTGCTGAGCCCTTGCGAAGAGAGGGATGAGGTGAGTTTTTTGAGTGCTGTGTGCCGAGTCCTTTACACAGGGGGCTGTGTACTGTACTTCAAATGGTGCTGTTTGCTGATTGCTTCCACAGTATGGTATGTGCTGAGCCCTTCAAAATTGTTCTATGTGCTGATTTTTTTGAAGGGTGCTGTGCACTGGATGTTTTACACAGGGTGCTTTATACTCAGCCCTTCAAAGGGTGCTGTTTGCCGAGTACTCTACCCAGCATACTACATGCTGAGTCCTCAAAGGGAGCTGTGTGCTGAGTCCTTTACACAGGGTGCTTTGTGCTGTTTTTGGAAGTGTGCTGTGTGTTGAGTCATCCCAAAGGGTGCTATGTTCTGAGTCCTTGAGAGGTAGTTATCCCCAACACTCACACACACACACACAAACACACATACACACACAAGTTTCACTATGCACCTGCTTGGTGTGTGGAGTGGAGGGGGATGGAGGAGAGTCTCCTCCAGGGGTGGGGCTGAGGGGAGAGTTGATCTCCCGGACCAGTACTGGGGGTGGGGGGTAGTGCTGAGCTGAGGTAAGGCTGCAATTGCCATGGTCTGGAAGCCTCAGGGCCCAGTCAGGGCTGCAATTGTGGCCAGGGCTGGGGGGCTGGGCCCAGGGGAGGAGGGGCAGGGCCCAGGGGCACACTTTGGTGGCAGCAATGGCCAGGGGCCCAAGGGGGCAGGGGTGTGTGCGCAGCAGGGGCGGGTTGGCCCAGGAGAGGAGTGTGGGGCAGAAACAGAGCTGGGAGAAGAGCGAGCATGAACACAAGCACCAGTGGAAACGGCTTCAGTGGCTGGCGGCTGCTCCGATCATAGCGTGGGTCCTGGCCGGTTGCATAGAGCATGCAGAGCCTGCATGGCAGGCTATGGCCGCGTGTAGCCCCTCGGAGACGTAGCAGCCATGGCGGCCTTGAGTCTGAGGTCCTGGTTAGGGGAGCACGGGAGAGTCAGCAGCTGCTGAGGCAGAGACGGCGGCCACAGGGGAGGAGGCCATTGAGGGGGCGACAGCGGTTGAGGAGAAGGAGAAGAGGCTGAGCGCTGCCCGGCCATGCACCAGCAGACACCCCCGCTCCTTCCCAGCAGCGCTGCCTTTCAAACATGGTGCTGCAGGCTCGGACTGGTGGAGCCTCTTGCAGTCACCTGGCGGAGATGGCGCACCCCTGTGGGGCTTGTGGCCTTGACTTGGTCCCCGCCCCAGGTCCTCAGACTCAGGTCGCACACCCAGAGTCGCAGCCTACAGCTTCTCCCAGCAGCTCACGTGAGTGGCCGCCCTGCAGGCCAGCACCTGGCGTGACCCCTGCACCTTGTGACTCCACCACTCTACCCCTTCCACCCCACCCCCGCGGACCCTGAACCTTACCTCTCGCCTCCCCTCTCCTGTCCTACCTGCATCTCCCCAGCACCCCACAGTCCGCCCTGGCTCTGCCACAAATGCACCCCAGGGGTGGGGGTTGGAGCTGGGTGTTGACCTGGGGATCCCAACCCCATCCCTAGCATCCAGTGTCCCAGGAAAATGGGAGCTGCAGGGATGGGTGAGGAGCACCCATCCAGGGGCACCACAGAGCCCCTGGTCTGGAGCAGTGGGAGCCACACAGCCATGCATCTGCACCCTTCCTCTCCCTGGTGGGAACCTGCTGCCTTTAGTCAGAGATGGGGAGCAGCACCTCCACACCTGTCTTCTTAGATCTTTTCCTTTTTGCTGGGGAGGGGGGTGTTGGATACAGAAGATAGGCCCCCTTGCTGTGTGAGCCCTTATTTTCTGTGCTCAGTCACCCTTTCACCTGAGGACATTCCCAGAAGAGCCCACTAGAGAGGTGAGGGCACTGGGGTCAGATAGAAAGTGGATATTTGGGAGAAACACACACCCCCTCTGAGAAACATACACCAGCCTGTACCCCCAACCCCAGCTGTCAACAGTTCTGACTGGGTGATCACATTTCCCAGCTCTGCCAGCTTCTGGTAGTGCTCCCAGTCCATCTGGTCTCCTTGTCCTCCCCAAGAATCTGCCAAGTCGCCCCAAAGTATGTAGGCTGAAAGTAGGGACTCTATCCATGTATATAGACTTTAGGACCCCATCAAAGTCCCCAACAACGCCCCCACCCCAGGTCATACACAACTCTGGAGGCACCATGACCCCCTGCTTTGTTTTCTGTCCAGGCTCTGAGGAGCCATGTGTCTCGGGACTCCTTCACCCAGCGTCCTGGCCTAGGGTTTTGGTGAATGAGGAGTCAAAGCTGGATGTTCCCAAGAGGAAGGGGCTGGCAATGGAGAAAGGGGGAGGCAGGATGGTTCTGCATAATTAGAGCATTGTTCCCCTTGGGTGGTTGCCCCTGGTTCTGACAAGGGAACCCCTCTGCTCAAACTGGTACATTGCTCAGATGAGAAAGTAACAAACTCCAGAAAGGCACTGCTCTGAGTCTGTGTTTATGTGTTTGTGTGTTTGTGTGTGTGTGTGTGTGTGTGTGTGTGTGTGTGTGTGTGTGTGTGTGTGTGTGTGTGTAAGAGAGAGAGATGAGTCTTCTGTCACTGATTTAGATTTGTGTTTGTGTTTCTGTGTGTGTGTGTGTGTGTGAGTGTGTGTATGTGTGTGTGTGTGTGTGTGTGTGTGTGTGTGTGTTTGTTGGGAGAGCAGGGAGGATGAGAACAATGAAAATATATTTAAGTCACTGGGTCTAGAAAGAGCAAAAGCATTTTATTTGTTGTTCTTTTTTCATTAATGCCCATTAGGAGACCAGCCACAATTTTTGTTTTCTCTTTCACCGTTTCATGGCTCCTTTAGGGAAGGTTTCAGTAGATGTTCCTTTCCACCTCTTTCTTCCCCTTTCCTGCAGCCCACAGTAACTCCTGGGCCTGAATGGGTCTCCCCTAGGAGGCCTGTGTGAACCACAGACCAGTGTGGACACCTGCTCTTCTGTCTTCAGCCAGAAGGCTCATGAGGCTACTGTGACCACAGCCGCACTCTTCCAGCCAGACAGTCTGCTCTGGTGTGTATAGTTGGAGCTAATTCAAGGTTGGGAATGAGTCTGCCAAACATAAATAGGGAACGAGATGGGGGTAGTAGGGCAGGGGCTGTGAATCTAGGAGGGTCTGGGAAGTGACGATCGGTGTGACATGGCAGATGGTTCACCACGACCAAGGATGAGAGGGGAATCTTACCCAGGGTATTGGCGGTGTACATCTTGGCAGGGGGCTCCAGGCCCCCAATGGTGGCATGGATTCCCTCCAGGGGCAGTGTACTGGTGGGCAGTCCTCCCTGGAGTTCTGCAGACTCCAATCTGTGTCCCTCCTGGGCTGTTTCCAGCTGCGCAATGGTAGGCAAGTGTGTTCCCTCTGCTGGAGCCTACTTGGGATCAGGACATGGCAGTTACCTGAGGCTCTCTGAATGCCATTTTCTATAACCTGCTGTAGGCTGTCTGGAAGGAAAAGGGGACCACTGACTTTGGAACCCTTTAAGTTTGATTGGGACATGTGAAATGCCAGCTTTTCCAGGTTTTTTCCTTGAAGCTGGCAATTTCTACTAATGCTTGGGATTCTGGGTCAAATTAGATGGACCATTTCAGCCACCAAACAATGACATTCAAGCAGCACAAGCAGAGTTCCCAAGCCAGATGGTCTCCTGCTATGAACGTCTTGCCTTGACTGCCTTTCTCTGACAGCTGCCGATACTTCTCCACCTCTCTCTAGGGTGATCACTACAGTTGAGGATGTCATGGGGAGCAGAGATTGTGACCTTGTTATCTGCAGCCTACTAGCTGTGAGTAGAGACAATTCCCAGGAACTGTACTGGACTCTGGGAGATTCAGAGACCTGGGATGCCTCAGGAGTCCTATCTCTGGAACATGAAACTTGGGGGCCAGATATGGTGGACCATCCTGTCTGGCCCCAGGGAGTGGAGAGGAGGCCCCTTGAGCCAGGCTTTCACCTCAGGGCAACCTTGTTCACAGCTGAGTGGGGAATTGAGTGCCACACAGCTGGTCAGTGGCCGGACAGAGATCTTTGAGAAGATAGGCATCCCAGAGGCCCCAAAATACAGTGAGTACATCATGGCTCACATCCTTGGAACCAAAACAGTTAAGTGCGGTGGCACCAGGAGGGTGGGAAGAGGGAGGAGGTAGAACTGTTGGAGAGCTACATCAGGCTTTGCCCCCACCCAGGATGCTTACCTGAATTGGATGGGACTTTTCTGTAGTATTGTCATAGACAGATGCTCATTCGTTTATCCAACAAACTGTTACAGTGTGTGCCAGGTCTTGGTGGGGGAAGAGAAGGGGGTCATACAGGATGAAAGGTTCCAGTGCTGGTTCCACAGCACATGAAGAAATCGTGCAACAAGTGTAGGATTATGAAACAAAACATGGATTTCTTTCATCATTAACCTATCCCCATGAGGAAGGGGATCCTTCACTGTATTCAGTCTTGCAGCTGGGGAAAATGAGGCATTGAGAAGCCAGGTGACCTACTCATGACTTCCAGCTGACAGGAAGCTCAGCCTGACTTCTCTGCCATACTTCCTAGGACAGTGGGTGTTATTCAGTCCACTTCTTGTGGTGGGACTTCCACTTTTTCATTTTTGAGGCTTGAATTTGAGGCCTGGATGCTGTGCCTGAGCTCCTTAGATCAAGGCTAGCGCTCTACCACATGAGCCACAGCATCACTTCCGGTTTTCTGTTGGTTCTTTGAGTATAAGAGTCTCACAGACATTCCGGTCTGGGCTAGCTGTGAACCACGATCTTCATATCTCATCCTCCTTTGTAGTTACGATTATAGGTCTGAGCCACCAGCACCTGGCTTAAGTGTAATTCTGGCCCTCTCTTCCTCTTTCTTTCTCTCTCATCCCCTCCTCCCCCTCTCCTCTCTCCCTCTCTTTTTCTCTCCCCACTCTTTCCCTCTCTCTCTATCCCTCTCTCTTTCTCTTTCAGGAACTGGTTGAATAGGTGCTGGAGGAGGTGGCCCAGCATCCCCATGTGGCTGGAACCCAAGGTGTCCCTCTCATTCTGGAGGTGGGCTGAGGGTCAGGAGCTGTTTTGCTCAGCCTGTTGAACTAGCTTCATGAGGTAAGCCCCTCTGTACCCCGGCTAGACTGTGATGGCTATTCATTGTCCATCCCTTGATTCCTTCCTCACATCCCTCTGCTACACCGTTGAAGGAAAGTGGATGAGGAGATGTTGCCTTGTCCCCCTGCCCAGCACGATCCTGGGACTCTGACCCATACCCCCACCTATCTGGTCAGGGCCTGGCTATAAGACAATGAAAACATTCCTTGTCTACTACCCTTTGCTGGGGAGTGTAGTTTTGGTTAGGGGGGTGGGGTGCAGAGGAAAGAGCCCAGACCTGACACCTCCCGGAGGACATTTGTTCTTGTGACAGAGCCAAGTCATTGCTATGGATAAGGAGGAAGCCGCATCAGACTGACCCAGAACAATGCTCAAAGATAGGTAGGCTGTTGAAGTATCAAACCCACTCATGTCTGCTTCCTACTCCCAACAAGTAGGTGTAGTGTGGGTGGCCCAGCCCTGGCCTAAGGGATTATAAATGGATGGTGGTGGTCAGAAGCTCATGGCTCCCACCCATCATCCTGGCTGTTCGGGAGGCTGAGGTTTGATGGTCATGACTCAGAGCCAGGCCGGGCAGGAAAGTCCAGGAGATTCTTATCTCCCATAAACTACCTCCCTCCCCAAACCCACACACAAGCCAGATGTGCTGTGGCTCAAGTGGTAGAGCCACAGCCTTGAAAAAAGAATCTCAGGGATAACACCCAGACCCTGAATCCAAGTCCTAAGACTAACACAATCACAAAATAAATGAACAGTGTACAACTTTTATCTGACTACCAAGAAAGATGGATACAGTTTTCTTCTGTACTTGTAGCCAAAGGTAAGGGGCTCCCCTTGATGTTCCCCTAAACCTCTCCTCTCCTTTATCTGTCCAGGCTTAGGTTGCAGGACAGAATTCGGATCATCCCCCTGGATGTGACCTTAGCTACCCTCCCCCAAACACCTTCCTTGGGGTCAGGATCCTGGATACACTCCCTGCTGGGAAGATGAGGCACTGCAGAGATGAGGGTAGGTATCCCCAACACTCTCTCTCTCTCTCTCTCTCTCTCTCTCTCTCTCTCTCTCTCTCTCTCTCACACACACACACACACACACACACACAAACACAAATACCCCTAAGCCAACTCAGACTAGCCTTTTCCAAAGACACTTTATCTCCTTGGATTAACTGACCTAAGAGAGAATTTTGATCCCCTGTAACTGATTATTTTAACTTTGGCTTGCTAGATGACAGGAGATAAACAGGAGCAAAAAAAAAAAACAACCTTTGGTGCCCATCACCTGGTGCTCAGGCTCATGCCTGTCATCCTGGCTACTCCAGATGCTGAGATCTGAGGATCACAGTTTGAAGCCAGCTATAAGCTGGAAAGCCCGTGAGACTCTACTCTCCATGGAACCACCAAAAAGCTAGAAGTGGAGCTTTGGCTCAAGTGGTAGAGCACCAGCCTTGAGCAATAAAACTCAGAGAGCAGCTCCCAGATCCTCAGTTCAAGCCCACACAAAGAAATGGCCCCATCTTGTTGCCCACACATTGCCAGGGCCTCAAGCCCCCTCTCATGGGGTGTGATACAACACCTGTCCCTGGGCGGTGTATCAGGGCCTTCAGAAATCTGGTGGTGGAATCCAGGCCTTTCCCTTTATGCACTGTCAACCCACACTGGCTGGAAGGCAGAGCCTGAAAAGGCCGGAAGCCTGCAGAGTGGAGAGGCTCCTGCTCTGCCAAGGTGATCGGAATGGTCTTCTTGGAGGCAGCACTTGAAAAGGGGGTCTTGCTTAACAAGGAGGATCTGACAGGAAGCACAGAGTACAAAGGTGCTGAATATGATGGGCAACACAGCAGAGTATGTTCATTTCTAGCCAGGGCTGCTGTTGAGAGACTCGGTATAGATGTGTGACTTGGTATAGATGTTGGAGACTGTCCTGAGACAGCCTGAGGGGTCATAGAAGAACAGCTATCCAGGGCTGAGATTGTGTCTTAGAGGTAGAGGGCTCACCTAGCATGCAAGAAAGCATGGGTTGGATTCCTAGGTCCTGCATACACAGAAAAAGGTGGAAGTGGCACCGTGGCTCAGGTGAAAGAGTGCTCCCCTAGAGACAAAGAAAGTCGGGGACAGCGCTGGGGCCCTGATGTCAGGCCCTAGGGCTGTCACCATAAAACAGTTCTCCCAGGGACCTTTGTGACAGTTGGATGGCTATGCCCTGAAGCTCTCAGTAGGTCCATCCATGCTTTGTGTCTCCTTTGACAGAGGGGAGCTGGATACTCCTTCTGCCATGGGCACCCCTGGGCCCGGTTATCAGCAACCCTCCCAACGTCTTCCACCGGGACATGGAGCAGCTGGCCCCAGCAAAAAGTATATGCCTATCGGGTAATATTTTGAAGAGTGCATTGGACATATTCTAAATATAATAATTAAGTTGAGCAATTTCACATTGACAGTAATTAACTAGAATAATTTAATGCTAATTGGACAAGTTTGTCTTTCTAAATAAACAAAACCTATTTCTCCTTTTACTTTATCAGGGAAATATCTGAGCAAAAAATGGAAAGAAACATATGACTCTATAACAACTGGAATGAATTTTTGCCTTTTTATTAGCAAATATTAACTTTACACAGTATTTTATTGTGTTATACACATATGTCTATATAATGTAGCTTGCTAAATTTTATTCCTTTTATTAATTTCATTAGCCTATTTTATACTTATGTTTTATTATGTCATACCAACATATTGAATATTTGAACATATTTACTGCACAGTATTTCTCTTCATCTCCTCTCTTACTTTTTTCCAAATTAAATCAGCTTTATCTTTTACACCTGGGTTATTCATTTTATTTTCTGGGTTATTCATATTTTCATATGAGAAATCTAGTATTTGTTTTTTACAGTATGGATAATTTCTTTAATATGAATGTTTCCAGTTCTATTTTTTTTATTTTGGAAATACTGTACAGAGGGGTTCAATTTACATGGACAAGATAATGAGTACATTTCTTATCAAGCATTGTACCCTCCTCCTTTGTTTCCCCTTCCCATCCCTTCCCATCCTTCCCCCACCCCCCCACCCAATCCTCCCCGCCCCCCTTTCCCGCACGAAAGTTGTAAAGTTCGTTTTCGACATAACGACTTGTACATCTCATTGTTGCAATGGGTCCCCCTGTATCCCTATTTAAACGATTTGTTTTTCCCCTTCCCCTCCACAAATTATACCGACATCAGATACAGTGAAAGCAGGGGTTATACTGTGGGGGAGGGACATACAAAGCAACAAAGAAATAATCTTATAAATGTGTAAGAAACAATCGCATGAAAGAAAAAAACATTTGAATACATATCTTAGGGTTCATTTCCCTAACATCACCTTATCTGACCTTTTCTGCTTGACTCAGACATATACTAGATATTGCATGGGACCTATGTTTCTTTGGGCCTGGCTTACTTCACTTAATATAATTTTTTCCAAGCCTTTCCATTTCCTAACAAATGGGGCAATGTCATTCTTTCTGATGGATGCATAGAATTTCATTGTGTATATATACCACATTTTCTTGATGCATTCATCTACTGAGGGGCACCTGGGTTGGTTCCATATCTTAGCTATAGTAATTAATGCTGCAATAAATATAATCGTGCTGGTAGCTTTAGTGTGGTCTTATTGGTAAACATTTGGGTAAATACCCAAAAGTGGGATTGCTGGGTCATAGGGGAGCTCTATGTGGAGTCTTTTGAGGAACTTCCATACTACTTTCCAAAGTTCTATCTATTTTCTTGAAGATGATATTATTTCATAATTATGTGTGGCTAAATAGTATATCATTGTGTATATGCATATATGTATTACAATTTCTTTCTTCAATGAGTGATTAGGGAAAATGTAGGTTGATTCTGTAGTTACTTATTTTTTTATGTGAGAGAAGGAAGGATGTATATAATGATGCTTGGAATGAGAAACATGCTCTTTAAGCAGGCACTCTCATATTTGAAACATCCTCTCAGCTACTCTTTCATCAGTATTTTAATAGTGAATTGAATTAAAAGAATAAAATTTATCTACTTTTGCAAAGATTTTTTTTTCAGTACCTATAATATTTTTATTATAATGTTATGTTTACTATGTCATGTGAGTATGGGGATGAATGTGAAGATGAAAATCTAGGAATGTTTGTATACGTAGCTGACTCGAAGGAAACAATGTATGTGAGATACAGGATTCAAATAAAAGTTTGAGACCTGTAAGTTGCTAAATTGATGTATATGTCCAGTTTGTGGTGTGTGATTTCAAGATCGCATTTTGGTAGATTTCATACCAAGTAAGTAGATGTTTCTAACCCCAAATCTTAAGGAATAAAATAATCATTGTCTTAGTATTCCAGACATTGTCATAAGTGGAAAAAATGATTGAAAGTATGATGGATCAATAGTAAGCCTTTAGACACTCTACATTTTCCCCCAAATCTTCAGATGTACTCTTTGGATATTAATTACAAATGTATTTATAAACATTGATATAATATGATCTTATACATAAATATATGTATATATTATAAATATATCATATATAGTTATATTTTAAATGTGTACCATAAATATTGACTTATATTTAAATGTAATTCATCTCATCATTTATACATATATATATATATATATATATGCATACTTTTTTTTTTGGTCAGTTGTGGGTCTTGAACTCTGGGCTTGAGTGCTGTCCCTGTGCTCTTCAGCTCAAGGCAAGAGCTCTACCACTTGAGACATTTTGCCACTTACAGTTTTCTGGTGGTTTATTGGAGATAAGAATCTTTGGAATTTCCTGCCTGGGCTGGCATTGAACTGTGACCCTCAAATCTCAGCCTCCTGAGTAGCTAGGATTATAGGCATGAGCCAAGGGCTCCGGGCTATATTTACATCCGAGATTTGTTAGTGGAACAAAGGGTACAGAAACTATTATTCTTATCACAAAATGACTTCACACTTACAGGTATAATTATAAGAAGAAAAACGATAAATATTCACAGTGGCACAAAAATCCCTTAGGTGCCTAACAAGACAGCACGTTTTTCCAGACACTGCATGTGGTGTGAGCTCTTTGCAACCCAAGCAACTGTAGAAGATATTGCACCCTAAACAAAACTGACAATTGCATGAACCCAGTCCTCTATGACAGATTTAGCCAGGCCTATCTTAGAGATTCTTGTTAGGGACATGATGAAAAATTTATAGTTTAGTTGTGATTATAGAACTCTTTTATACATGTCACTCAGCCATTAACTATATTTAACATAGTTCCTTTTGCTCTAACTTATATTTTCATGGCTTAGGAAACTGTTTTTTGTTTGTGAAAACTTAGCTGTTCACTATATAGACATGAGTTTTTAATCCTTGAAATTACTGTCTGCATAGTGTTCTATGAGATGAGCTTCTCTTTACCATATCATAGGAATAAACTTACTCTGATTCAAACTTGGACAACAGCTACCTTGTTCTCTCTCCTAGAAAACCATCTGCATAGACTTCTTTACATGTAAACAGACCCTCATTTACTTGCAAAAGTCTGTCAGTGAGTCAAACCTAACTCACCCAAGTGAGGTGAATTCCTCTGTCATGCTTCCTTTACTTTAAAAATTGTAAGAACTGTACAGCAATGTGCATACTTTTTAATGTGAAGTGTGACTCCTATTTTCCATAATGTGAATCAAGCAGAGGAATCAATTTAAAATGTGAAAGAACCTTACAAAGAGTCTTGGACCTTGAAAATTGACCTGGGTATGAATTTTTGGAGAAATATCCCTTCTAAGACAAAGGACTCAGTTTTTTTTTTTTATATTGTGCTGGTACTGGGGTTTGAACTCCTGGCCTTGAGCTCTATCTGGGCTTTAATTCTCAATGTTTGCTCTATACCACCTGAGCCACACCTTCACTTCTTCCTTTTACCACAAGAGCAGAAAAGAATCTCTTAGGTTTATCTACTTAAAATAGCTTGGAGTTGCAATTGTCAAATTTGAACCTACTGAGTATCTAGGTGTAAGCCACTGGTGCTGTGCTAGAACTCACTTCTTAAGAATAAATAATCACAAAAAGAGGTGCAATAAATATTTGTTCAATTATGTATGTGTTGACTGATAAGCCAAATCACTTGCTACTGGAAAAGAAAAAGAGAGAAGATAGAGATTAATATGGAGGAGAGAGACACAAAGAAAGAAGGGATGGGAGGGTAAATGAGTGGAGGGGAGTGAAAGGGAGGATATGAGAGGAGAGGGTAGCTGGGTAGAATTGTCTACTGCTCACTAAGGTATTGTTGGACAATCAATGCCGTTGCATTTATGTAGCCAAAGCTTTATATTTTTGGTAGTAAGTTGATATATAAAATACCAATTTACAGGTAGTAACCTGTTAGTGTGCTTCCTCCTGCACCAAGGAAGCCACAGTTAGGTTACTGTTACAGATAAGGCAAGAGTAAGCAGTTTAAGTTATTCTGAGAAACAATAATTGACATACTAGGAATGTTCCCTTGTATGGTGAAGTCAAGCATCACTCTTTTCCCTGCTACAGTCTTCCTCTCAACAAGAATAGCAAAACCAGAAGAGGAAGGAGATATCTGAGTAATGATCATCTCTCTGTTTACCCTCATCCCTTGGCCTCTCAAACAATAAAGCCAAAGGAGACTTAACCTGAACTAATGGGGAAAATGGGGGGAAAAGTTCAGTCTAACTTATTGTGAAACTTTTAAAATAATTGGGGCAGTATTTCAAATACTGAAATAAAACTTTTTAAATTATTAATAAAAAGTTACTCGAAACTTATTGAAAATTTAAGACTACAGGGCTCACTACAAAGTGGAATCTGCATAGGTAAAACTGACTCGTGCTCCTATCATCAGAAATTGAAGATTGTCCCTAAACATAGACTGCTGAAGTGATAAGCGATGGAAATTCATGATGGATAGCATAATGCTGAGAGCATGGAAATTATTTCCTTTCCATCTTCAGTGTGTAGAGAAGAAAAAAGCTCTATAGGATGGTCCTGAAGGTGCAATTCTAAATTTAGGACAGAAGGTGAATAGTAAAATAGACCTATCTCAGCCATTCAGAGATTAGAAATGTGGAGAAATATATTCATTTATGTGGTCAAACATGGAAGAGAGGATGTGGCAAGCCCATAGCCAAATGCCAAAGGTAGAGATATTTAACAAAACACCATGAATTTGAAACAAGTCTTAAAAGGGGAGCTAGGCTTAGAGGAAATAGGGCAGAAGGATGGAGAGGGAAATGGTGGACTAATACAGTCATAACACTCAATGTACATATGTGAGAATATAAGTAGGAAACTTGAAGGGATAGGTGGGGTTGGGGTAAGGGAAGGAAGAAAAAAGGAAAATTTGACAATGATCCAGATGCACTGAACATTGAAATGCACATACACTCTATTCAACACTGACATGATGAAGCAAAACCCCTTTGCACAACTTGCTAAAGATAAATTTTTTTTGAAGTTTTAATATTAAAAGACCAGAAGCATAAACCTTTAGAGATAAATAAGAGGATAGTATTGACATATTGTTGAGGCTTGTGTTCCCAAAATTGAAACAATTCCCAAAATTGAATATATTTAAAACATTAAAACTTTGAACGAACCTTAACACTTGCTGCAGTGTTCATTATGACAGGTGCCTTGTATAGAATAATTGAATTCCTCCTCCTACACATTTCTTGAACAACAAATATCTGGAATTATTTTGTTTTTGACATGTCAATCTTGACTTTATTCTTAAATGTGTGCTTATGTAAGAAATATATGGTTGTAAAATTTCATGACAATTCTTTTGAACTTCCTTTTTGTTGAATCGTCTAGTTTAATAAAATCCAATTGCACTTTTGATATAAAAATATTGTGTGCTCAATTCAGAATCACATACACTAACATTGGAACGATACAGAGAAGATTAGCATGGCACCTGTGCAAGGACGACATGCAAATTCTTGGAGCGTTCCATATTTTTACAACAACAGATGCTGGAGGGGATGTGGCCACAAGGGAACCATACAGCATTCTTGGTGGGAGTGTAAACTTGTTCAACCACTTTGGAAAGCATTATGGAGGTTCCTCAAACGATTCCACATAAAGCTCCCCTTTGACCCAGCAACCCCACTTTTAGGGATTTACTAAATGATCACAAACAAGACCATACTAAAACTACCAGCTCAACTATGTTTATTGCAGCATTATTTACCATAGCTAAGATATGGAACCAACCCAGCTGTCCCCACTACATGAATGGATCAAGAAAATGTGGTGTATATACACAAGGGAATTCTATGCCTCCATTAGAAAGAATGACATCACCCAATTTGTTAGGAAATGGAAAGACTTGGGAAAAAATTTATTATGTGAAGTAAGCCAAGTCCAAAGAAACAGGTCCCATGGTTTCCCTTATTTTCAATAACGAATATATGTCTAGGGCAAGCAGACAATGTCAAAAACTATGTTCATATGAACAGATATGATGATGTTAAGGGAATTGAACTCCAAGATAGGGAAACAAGTAGTTTTTTGTTTGTTTCTTGCTATTGTTTCTAACATACTTATAATGTGCGATGTGAATTTTTGTTTCTTTGTATGTTCCTCCCCCATGCTATAACCCTTGTTTTCACTGTATTTGAAGTTGGTGCACGTGCCTCTTGTATGTACGCTTCTCTAATTTGGGGAGGGGAAGGGAAAAGATTGCGTGCAAACGCATGTGCATGCATGTGTGTTGGCGTGCTCAGAGTTTGAAATCAGGGCTTAAAGGCCATGCTAGGTCTTTCCTCTCTAGGTTGGTGAGGTACTATATGAACTACATTTTCTTTCCTGGGTCTTTGCTAGTTCATTAAAAATTTTGAAAAATAATTTCATGAATTTTTTTGTTTGTTTTGGAAGCCCTGATTGGCTTCCAATGGTTATCCACAGATCTCAGGCTCCTGAGGAGATATCCCAAGTAGATAGGATTATAAGTGTGACTAACCAATACAAGGCTTTCAGAATAATTTTAAAAGTAGAAGAAAATTTACTTCATGGGGGCCTGTTTTATTGTCTCCTACTTTTAAAGCATTTTGCATTGATTAAATGTGAATTTATTTCATTTTTGGATTCTTAAAAGACAGTAAGTGATATTTAAAAGTTTTGGTACTTTTTAAAAAAACTGGAACTGTGGGACAGAAGAAATTTGCCTCTCTTTGGACCTCAATTTAGAAGCTCAGCTCTGTGCATGATAACCCAATGTCACCAACACAGTCTGTGTTGAAGACAAAATGTGACAGAAAACAATCACCATGGGCAATATTTGCTATGCTATTATTTCTTGGAAAATATGAATATTGAATTGAGAGTGTAAGAGAATGGAGAGAATTTACCTACCTTTTGTGTATTGCGGAAAGACTTTTGGAAACTTTGACTCATTTCCTTCCTCACTGTGTGTCTTTGGGCCATGCACTTAATGCCTTTAATTACAATTTTTCCCAACACTAAAATGGTAATAACATTAGCATTATAGCAAATGTTATCTTAAGAATTAAGAGAAATAAAACTTGTAAAATACTTAACATAAACTTCCATGAATGAGCTTTGAGTTTAGCCAGAAGTTTTTTTTAAATACTAAATAGAATGTCATAAGTATTACGGAAACCATTACATGTAGTGAGCAACCAGAAGTAATGTTATCTATTGATCATGCTCTGCTTCCAGGGAAGCCAGGTGGATAACTTCTCATGCTGTAAATCAAACTGGTTATCTTCAGTCTTGTTAGTGTAAAAATATCAGGGACATAATAATGAAGGAATGTTGTAGACTGAGATGAAGTCCAAAAGAAAATGTACAGGGCTGGGAAGGTAGCTCAGTGGTAGACCGCTTGCCTTGCATGTCTGAGGCCCTGGGTTCGATTCCCCAGTACCACATAAGCAAAAAGAAAAAAAAAGCCGGAAGTGGTGCTGTGGCTCAAGTGGTAGAGCACTAGCCTTGAGCTGAAGAGCTGAGGGACAGCGCCCAGGCCCAGAGTTCAGGCTCCTTGACCGGATCCCCCCCCCCCCAAAAAAAAAGAAAATGTACAAAACTGAGAAAACATAAAAGTATCTGAGCAGTATAGTGTGTTTTACATCATTTAAGTTAAATAACAAAGATAAGGAAAACCTAGAAGAATAAATTGTCTTTTTGATATTTTATCATAGGTCTTTCCTCATTCTTGTAGAGGCATCATCAGATGAGAGGAAATGTATTTTTTTTGTTCGCTTCCTTCCATTTATTCTTTTGTTTGAAATCTGAACTACATGAGACAGAAAGAAACGAAGGGAAATTAGTCACACAGGCTTTGGAAAGAAAAATCAACGTAAAATAAAATACATATAGTCTTGTATAAGGTCTAACTAAATTGAGTTATATAGTCTCAAGCATTAACAGAAAATGATTTAATCAATATCATGTTATTGAAAACTAAAAAATGTTAGGAGTTGCTTAATTTTTTCCTTTCTACTACCTTGAATAAATTATTGCTTTTGTATAGAGAGATTAAAGATGAGATTAACAAGAAACTTGATTAAAAATGGACAAAATTTCTGAATAGACATGTTTTCCAAAAAGCCCTGAAAATTGCCAATGGGTTTACAAAGTTGTGTTTAATACAACTTCTATACTGGTTTAATGTTTTGTAAGAAAAAGTCATTAGAGAAATGCAATTCAAAATTACTATGATACTACTTCATAACTACTATAACTCTTATCAAAAAAATCAAAGGAACCAGGTGTGATGGTAAAGGCTTGTAATTCGAAGCTTTTAGGAGGTTGGAGTAAAAGGATTTGGGTCTGAGGTCATCTTGGGTATTGCACACAGTAAAAAACTGCCCTTTAAAAAAACTTTAAAAAAAAGTAATAATGTTGGCTGGTGAGAGTGTGGAGAAAAGGAAAATTTCTTCACTCTTGGTCAAAATACAGGTTAGTACTCTCATTGTAGAAAGTAGTATGCAGTTTTCTAAAGAAATTCAAAGATGAAATATCAACTGACCCACCAATCATGTGATTATTTCTCTCTGAGTAACTCATAAATATATCTGTAGTTCATTGTTATTCACAACAACAGCCAAGATATAAATCGAAGTTCAGTGTTCAACTACAGACTAATAAACAACTGTGGTGCATGCACAAATATATTTTTCTGTTTCATCCTTAAAATAGCAAGAGATTTCTCCCATTAGCCACAACTTACAATCACCTGAAAGATGTATTCTAAATGAGGAAAAATGTTGTCTTCTGATATTTGTAAACACACACACACACACACACACACACACACACACACACACACACACACACACACACACACACACCAACCTCAAACATTAAGAGTGAAATTTTTTGAAAAGTAAAGCAAAGTGGAATTGCTGGGGCATTTAGGTCACAATGTAGAAGATAGTAGATATACAGGATGAACTGGTATAGAGTTACAATGTACAACATGAGGATACAGGGGACAACACTGGCCTTACATAGGAATGAAGCTAAATAAGTAGGAGTTGTTCTTCCTAGTAAAGGTTGCTCTTTTGGATGCTCTTCCTCCAGTAATGGATAAGATGAACATAATTCTTTAAATATATCTGCCTGTTAGCAGAAATAATAACAAACAATATAGCAATAATATTGTATGCTCAACATAGGACAAAATATCAAATTAAAATACATGAGATTATCCTTGGTGTGAACTAATTATTACAAATAAGGGAAACCATGGGAGCTATGTTTCTTTAAGTCCCACCAACAGTGTAATAGAGTTCCCAATTGGCTACATCCATGTCAGCATTTGCTATTGTAAGTCTTCTTGATAATGACCATTCTAACTGGGATGAGGTAGAATCAGTCTTGTTTACTTGTAGATTTGTGGGCACCTTCTAGCTACCATAAATGAATGAATCCATGAAACTTATATTGCTCTGAGTCTGCATTCTGTTCTCTTTGCTCTTAGTATAATTTTACCAAGCCTTTCATTTTCATTAATACTGGTGAAAAGTCATCCTCTCTGATGGGTGAATAGAATTCCACTGTGTTTGTTTTTGTGTGTGTGTGTGTGTAAGATCATGATAGGCCCATAAGCCTTCTGTTTCATCTGTAATTTTGTAATTCCATATTAAATTTGGATTGCTTTCTCTACTGCTTTGAAAAATATAGTTGGGATTTTGATGAGTATTGCATTGTCAATTTTTTGTCGGCCATATTGCAGTTTCATCATGTAAATTCTTCCAACCAGGAGCATTAAAATATTTTCCATTTTCTTGAGTCTCCTTCAATTTCCCTTTTTAGATTTTTAAAGTTTTCACAGTAGAGGTCCTTCACATTTTTAGTTACATTAATTCCTAGTTTTGTTGTTGTTGTTTAGTTTAGATTTGATTTGGTTTAGAGGCTAATCCATATGAAGTTGTTTTCTGAATTTCAGCCTGGATACTTCCATTCTTGGTAACACAAAAACTACTGATTCTTGTGGTTTTTATACCCTGCTACATTGCTGAAGGTTAGCATCACCATTAGTAACTTGAAGGAGGAAGCTATAGGGTCCTTTAAATACAGGATCATTTCATCTGTAAAAAGGGATAGTTTTATGTCTTCCCTATTTGGGTCCCCTTTATGTTTTTCTCTTGCTTATTGCTCTTGCTAGAAAGTCCACTACCTTATTGAAGAGTAGTAGAGAGAGTGAACATCATTGTCTCATTCCTGATTTTAATGTCTTCATGCTTCCACTGGGTAAATGCTAATTATCTGTCATATATATACTCTGAATTATATTGAGGTATGTTCCATGCATTTCTAGCTTCTCAGACAATCATAAAGGGGTATTGGAGCTTGTTAAAAGCTATTATTACATCCCTATAGACAATCATGTTTTTCTTTTACCTGCTTCTGCTGATGTTTTGTATTATGATTATTGACAAGAATATTGAATCCAATTGTATCCTAAGATGAATCCTATTTGATCATACAATATTATTTTTTGTTGCTGAAATTAGTTGGTGAGAATTTTATTAAGAAGTTCTGCATCATTGCTTATCAAAGAATTGGGTTCATAGTTCTCTTTCTTTGGTGAGTCCCTATATAATTTGGGGAAGAGTCTAATTCTGCATCATACAATGTGTTCGATAATTCCATTTCCCTTTCTATTCCATTGAAGAGTTACATCTATGTATTGTAAGTTATTTGCAGGCCTTAATTTCATGGTAAATTTATTGAGTCATAGATTTTTCTGAAATGGGAAGTGGTTTATTGACATTTCATTTTCATTTCTTCTTATGTGTTACTTCTTGCTTCAGATCCAGTATAGGAACGCATCAATTTCTCCAGGATTCTTCAGGTGATTGGTATCAGATTTTCAAAGTGCTGTCTTATAACATTCTCAATTTTGCTTATATCTGTTGTGGTCTCATTTTTGTCTCTAATTTTCTGTATTTGCATGAGTTCTCTTATTGTTTTGTCTTTTTTATTATGAAGGTGATATACAGAGAGGTGGGTTACAGTTACATAAATAATGAGTACATTTTTTTCTTCTTCCCCCAACCCTGACATCCCACTCCCACAAAGTTGTAAAGTTTATTTCTAACATAGTGTCTAGTGAATATCACTCTTGCTTTGGTTAATCTTTGTCCCACCATTTCTGTGATTTCCCTTCCTTTCCCCAAGTCAGATTAACTTATGAATAAGACAAAGGGTACAGAAATAAAAAACAGTGAGTACAGGGAATAAACCAAAGGGGAAAAACTAAATAGAAATAACTAAAAACAATTCACTATACAATAATCTTCTATCCATTTCTTGGAGCTCATTTTGATAAGCATCATTTTATGGTGATATGTGTATTGCTATTGAGCTACTGTGAATATCCTAGACATATTCTAGTTTTTCCAAATGAGTGAAAACATGTAGCCTCTGATTCTTTGGGTCTGGCTTGTTTGAATTATTATGTTCCCAAATGATTCCATTTTCTTACAAATGGGACAATGTCAATCATTCTGATGGAAGCATAGAATTTTGTTGTGAATATATACAACATTTTCTTGATCCATCATTGCTGGGTCATAGGGGAGCTCTAGTGAGGAACCTCTATACTTCTTTACAGAGTATTTGAACAAGTTTACATTTCCACCAGTAGTGTAGTAATGTTCCTTTTTGGCCACATCCCCACCAGCCCAGCATCTGTTATTATTAGTTTTCTACATTCAAACTGGGGTTAGGTGGAATCTCAATTTTGCTTTGATTTGCATTTCTTTTATGGCCAGAAATGTTGCATATTTCTTCATGTGTCTATTGGCCATTCATATTTCTTCTTCAGAGAGGTCTGTCCTTAAATCTTAAGTTCAATTATATTATGAGGGTTGTTGTTTCTATGAGGATTTGTTTTTTGGGGGGCGTTAATTTTGGGGCTCTAAGAATATTTGCGATATGAGGACATTGTATGTTGCAGAGCAAATAAAGACCTTCTCCCACTCTGTTAGTTTTCTACTTGTCTTTCTATCTATATAAGTTCTCTTTTTAGTCAGATTTGGTAAGGGTCTGTCAAGTCTGTTAATTTATTGAAAGAACCAGCTCTGTTTTGTTGATCTTTCTATGTTTTATTTTGTCTTTATTTAGTTATTTCTGATTTAATGTTTTATATGTTTCAGCCTACTTACGTTTGGACTTGTTCCTCTCTTCAAGGAGCTTTAGGTACATGATAAAAATACTGATTTGAGATTTCCCCAATTGCTTGATGTAGGCATTCAAAGCTATATATTTTCCTGTAAGTACTGCATTTAATGTGTCCCAGAGGAGCTGGTATTTTGTGTGTTCATTTTTGTTAAATACCCGAAACTTTCAGATTTCCATTCTAATCTCTTCAGTGCCCCACTGGTCATTCAGCAATGTGTTGTTCAGTCTTCATAGGTTTGACAATTTTTGTTGCTTTAGCTGTTTAATTGTAAGTTTATTCTGCTGTGGTCTGACAAGCTATGGGAATTCAATTAATTTTTCTTTTGATTTGGACAGAATTTCTGTATGACATAGGATGGGTTCTGTTTTGGAGAATTTTCCATGACCTGCTGCAAAGAATGTATATACTGACACTGAATGTATATTCTGTAGATGTCTGTTAGGGCAATGGTCAATGCAGTTATTTATTTAGGTCTTCAGTTTCTTGGTTGAGTTTTTCCTGGATAACCAATCCATGCGTGACAATTATGGGTTGAGATGTATTTTTAGGTTATGTAGTATTTGGTTGATGATGTGGGGTGGTCCAAGATTCACGGCATTGATATTTACACTTGTTGTATTCTCCTAATGGAGAACTGCCTTTATCAATATATAATATCCCTTCCTACTAATTTTAATTTTAATTCTCTAATATTTTATGTTAGTAATTCTACTGTGGCCTGTTTATGGTATCCATTTACTTGAAAAATTTCCTTCCAGCCTTTCAGTTCAAGTATGTGTTTGTTTTTGTCAATGAAATGTATCTCTAGTGGACACTGGATGGATGTGTCTTGTTTTTTCATAATACTATCTAACCTGTGTTTTCTAATTGGAAATTTAAGTCCATTGATATTGAGAGTTACGGCTGGGAAATATTTAATAATTCTTGCTGTTATACACCTGCTGTTAGGAGCTGTGCCTCATCTATTCTTTTTTTTTTTGGGGGGGGGGTCCAGTCGTGGGGCCTGAACTCTGGGCCTGGGTGCTGTCCCTCAGCTCTTCAGCTCAAGGCTAGCACTCTACCACTTGAGCCACAGTGCCACTTCTGGCTTTTTTCTTTTTGCTTATGTGGTGCTGAGGAATCGAACCCAGAGCCTCATGCATGCAAGGCAAGTGCTCTACCACTGAGCCACCTTCCCAGCCCCTCATCTATTCTTAATATATTTACATTGTTCTCTGGTAGGGAGCATTTTATATAACCATTTCCTGTTCTTTTTGACCTTCTCTATGTAGGATATATTTGATTAATTTCTATCTTGTTGATTTGGTGGAGATAAAATTTTCAAGTTCTCTTTGTCATGAAATATTTTTATATATCCTTTAAATATAAAGGAGAGTTTGGCTTGGGAGAGTATTCACAGTTGGTAGTTGTTTGTCTTTAATGTTTGCCATATATCATGCCAGGCTCTCCTTTTTACCATATCAGCTAAGAAATCATTATTTTTTCTGACTGTATATCCTTTATAAATAATCGGTCTTTTCTCCTGACAGCTTAAGAATCCTTTCCTTGATCTCTAATGATCCTCTAATGGATTATGATGTGGTGGTGGGTTGTTCTGTTCTGGTATTCTCCGTTTGGTGTTCTAAAGGCTTCTCTTCTCTGAATGAGCCTATCTGTATGGATGTTTGGCATGTTCTCTGCTAGAATTCTGTAATATGTTTCCCATCCATTTTGTTTCTTGCTCTTCTCCTTCTTGATACCTATCTTCCCCAAGTTTGATCTTCTAACTGAATCTTGAACTTCCAGCGAGATCGTTTCTTATTTCTTGGAATTGTTCTACATGATTAACTCCTCTTTTCTATTAGACCTAGTCTGTCTTTGATGCCTAACATTATCTTCTATGTCATCTATTAGCTGTGGAGACTTTCTACTTTGGTTTTGATTTCTCTGTCTTCTAATTGGTCATTTTTTTTAGGGCTTCTATCTTAACTAAAGCTTTATTTTAGGTCTTGTGTGGACTTTCTTTACATCTTTTCTTTGGGTAAGGGAGTTGGAGGGGCTGTTTTTTTAGCTGTGTCTTCTCATACCTTTTAACTATTTAACTACTTAACTATTTTTTCCTTGGACTCCTTTGCCTTCTCAGACTTTATTTATCTTTCCGTTTGTAGTCTTCATGAATTATTTTGCTAATCTTTGATTGGTCTCATCTTTTTTGACAAATTTCCTTGTAAAGATTTTGTATCTTTTCGTTAATCACATTTTTCAGCAGTATTTGTGATGTATTTTGAATTCTCTCTTCTAGCTCCTTAATTGTCTGTTCTAATGTCTGGTCAGTTCCTGTGTGAATTATACTACCTTGGCATCAGTTTTCTTGTATTTTTCTGATTTGTTCTGTCCATTTGGTGGATTTCTTGGCTTTCATTTGGGGAATCTATGATCTTAATAGGTGACTCTCTATGTTCTTGGTTGATTTTTCAGGTCTTCTGTTGTTATTTGTTTTTCTGGAATTTGGTTTTTGTCTAGATGATTAAGTGTAGGATTAGAGATCATTTGTGGTGAGATGTTGTCATGTTAGTACTGATGGTTCCAATGACAATTTGAACTGTCCAGTGGTAAGGTGAATAGTGTCTGTGTTTGGATGTGGCTTTCTCTGTTCCTGCTTTTTTCCCATGTAGCCCTTTTGTTTCCACAGTGCAGCTGTGCTTTTGAGTATGTTGTCCAACACAGTCACAACAGTCACCTGCCAGGCTGGGTAACTTTTCATAGATTTTTGTTTTCTTGTAAAGACAGAATAAAATGTTCTTTTGAATTATATATTTATATATAATTATAACTGACTTGTTTGACCTGCTAGAAGTGGAATACCTGCTAGGACTCTAAATCTCTGTTTCATTAGCTAGAGCTAGGGTAATTTTCTGTTCTTATTCTGCCATTGTCTTTCTACTTCCTCAGGTTTATTTTTGATATTGTGGATTTTTTCACATAATTTAGCATTTGTGATGGTTGTATCTGGTTATTTTTGTTTTTCTGTTTGTGTTACTTTGAAATAGTGATTTCAGGCTTCTCTGAAGAGACAGTAATAATATGAAATATATGTTATTACATTGAAAGAAAGAGAGCAGACATTTTAACCTTTTGCTACAAGTAAATTAATATTAAGCAAAACTAATGAAAATAATTACTTATTTACTCTTTAGAGAATGAGCATAGTACTCTTGGATATCTTGGAGGAAACATATTAGACTCATTACATTTACATTGAAATTACAGGCTAAACATTCTTTTTCAGAAGATAAAAGCTTCAGTTCTTTCATATAATATTATAAAATCATAATACCTGCATGTTGATTTGTTTTCATCTGAAATTTTCAATTCCATTCTTCATCCATTAGGTATCTAGTGCTTTGAATGACCAATTCCTTAAAATACCTATATTTCTTATATTGTGATGTAAATCTCAGTAATATAAGTATGAATTTATCTCTCAGTCTCATCTTGAGCTACATTCAAATGAAATTTATGCAGTCTCAAGCAAGAATCCTATTTTACTCTTTTCTATGTTTTAATCAATATATCCATTCTCTTTAGAAATACGTTCTCATCTTTTTCTAGAAATATTTTTCTCATCTTTCTCATCATATTGCTCCAGTGAACATCGTGTACTTTCAGTACTTTAATTGAAATAAATATAAAGTTTTGAACATGAAGACACTTCCTCCCATTATCACTTTAAAGTAAAACTTTGGGGACTATTTTATATATAAAAATAAAAAAGTTCAATGCAAATGTTTATACATGAATGGTCTAATGATTAAGTCAATTAGACCCAAGAACTACCATACCACATCAAGTCTCAATTTACTTAAAGGCACCAAAATATTAGTGTTCATGAATATCACTCATTGTTAGAAAATGACTAGTCAAAACCAAGTTTATTTTTGAAATTTAAAAAATGAAAATTACACCCAGATTTTCTGTCAATATCCTGTTTCCAGGGATACATTTTTTTTTCAGCAAACAGGGAAACAAAAAATAAGGATTTGTCACATAGAATGAAAGATATAAAATCAGACTGTCTTTCCTTAAGGTGATAAATACATGCAAATCGTGATTTATTCAAAGATATGATAAACATTCATAAGAAGATATGTGATCAGAAGTGATAGGTAAGCAAAATAACTGGAAAACTGTATATGTAAATTTTGCTTTCAATATAGGATTACAGGTTTTCAATTCAATTCGTGAGCGTATTGAACAAGATTTTGTATCTGTAATACAGATCCTATATTCTACATTTTAGACATACTCCAATTTTCTTACCTCAGTTTCTGATCATTATTCTTCTACTTTCATGATGTCAATTGCTACTAAAGTAACAAGGTGGGAGTTTTATTTTCATTTCTAGATCTAGATTTTAGTATTTTGGAATAGTAGTATAAATTCATGTAGTTTGTTTTGAATGTCAAATTTAAGTATACTGCATTCAGGGTATTGTGAATTGGCCTGAAGCAGCCAGGAACATATTTTGAATACAGAGACACACAGTATACTAAGATCTAGGGACTTGATCTCAGAGAAAGATAAAGGTCCAGGCAAGATCTTGAAGCCGAGATAAAACAATGGAGCAAACATCAATCAACTATTATCACAAATGGAACTGATCTCTGATGTGTCTGCTGGCAACTCTTGTGTGTGTGTGTGTGTGTGTGTGTGTGTGTGTGTGTGTGTGTGTGTGTGTGTGTGTGTGTGTGTGTGTGGAGAGAGAGAGAATTTTAGTGTATCTTCCATATTTACAGTCTATAGAGCATTACTTGTTATGAAGAAGGTGCTCATATCAGAGCTCTGATACCACTGTCATCACTTTTAACTGCTAAAAGCACTTGCTTAATCTCTAATTAAAAAGAGAAAAATAAACTAACATCTTACATGATTGTTTTGACAAATAATTGGTATATTAAAGGCCAAAAGGAGGAATTGGAGATTAATATAATCTTCTTCCTCTCTTCTGATTATTACACAGCAATAGCTGTGATTTTCAGAAGTCTCTTGCAATGTGCTCACAGCTGAATTACTAATATGCTTAATAGTATGAAACATACGATACAGAAGTAGATCAGCCTGCAAGCACAAAGAACTAGTTATAAGATCAAACTTTTGAGCAGAGTTGCCACATCATTTAGGAATGCAATTCCTTCATATAAACTTCAAATTTTGTGGCTTTCCTTGTGTGATTAAATGGTAAGAAAGTAGAAGCAAGAATTCCTGTTCAGCCAAGTAGAAAGTGCTCATTATCCCATCCTCATGTTGCAAATTTCCATTCCATAAAGACTCTTCATTAGAGTACTTTCATTTAATATACTTCAGCTCATCATCCTTTCCTGTTGGAGACAGGAAAAAGATAATTTTGTTTGAATATTATCTTACATAAATTAGTGTGTATAGGCTTGATTTGTATAATTACAGATGTTTGTAATAAAAGTATGTAGGGATCATGTCACAACTAAAAAATAAAAATAAAATCACATAACAACTAGAAGTCACAGCATTTTGTGCATAAATACATACATTAGATTAGTTGCAGAATTTCTATTTTGAGAAAAACTTTATATTAAAGTATAATGTACTTTACTAAGGATTGAAACATTTTATTGAAAAAATATATATATTTTGGGGGGTGGGTCCGGTCGTAGGGCCTAAACTCTGGGCCTGGGCGCTGTCCTTCAGCTCTTCAGCTCAAGGCTATTACTCTACCACTTGAGCCACAGTGCCACTTCCAGCTTTTTTTTTTTCTGCTTATGTGGTGCTGAGGAATCGATCCCCGGGCCTCATGCATGCAAGGCAAGCACTCTACCACATAGTCACCTTCCCAGCCCCTGAAAAATATATTTCTTAGAGACATTTTTGCTTCATAATTTTAAGAAGAAAAATGATCCCAAAGTAATTTTTTTATTGTTTTCCAGTTTCCATGTGATTAACTTGCAAATTAGAAATCCAGATATATGATTTAATTTAACCAAAAATATTTATTGAGTGTAAAGTCCTTCTACTCTCTACATTCTTCACACTAAGACCACCAAATATGAGTCTGAAATGATTAGTGTCTTTTTAACCTATGTTCATATTATTTACAATGTGAGTGAAATGTTTAAAAAGTAGTATTTATTTTAGCTTAATTGCTCTGAAGAGACAATAAATGATATAATCAAAGGCTAAAAATGATTAGATTTAAAATTTACAATTCAGGAAATGGTTTTGACCACTCTGGTTACTGGAGCCTTCACTACAACCTCATAAGACAATTTATATTGATGAAGCAAAAATCCGAGGTTAGACATTTATAAATAAAAAATCATGTCATTCTGAATATGTAGAGCTACATTTCAAACAGAAAATTTAGCTTTTAAATACCTGAATATGCTAGTACATTTAATTGCAGGGTAAGTACTTGTTCTGAAAGGAGATAAAATTGCATATATTTTGAAATGTAAACCTAAGTATTCATTTGAATAAAAGATAATGTTTAAAATATCACTCATTCAAGAAAGAAGATGTACAGTTAGTTGTTTTTCATGCCAATTGTGTTCTCTAAACTTACTACAAATACTAGATTAGTAAACCTAATTCATTGCTTTCTGGGAAATAGAAATTCAGTTTCCTAAAACTCATGACTATAACTTTTTCTCAAACAATTGCTAAATAATTGTTTTATATTTTTTGTCATGGAATCTTATTTGACTTTTTTATTCATTAAGTTAAGTAATTGGCCAATAACAATATAAATTATGCATGAACAAAGTTTATCTAACACAAGTATTTCTTTCACAAGACATATCATGGCTCTCTTAAAGAACACTAGAATGCAGTGTGTTCTTTATTAATTTTTAGTTATTTTCTTAATGGTTATTAATTGTCAGAAGTGGCAATTCTATAATATATTTAAAGCATTTGATTATACTCCCTCTATTTCTTTTTCATTACTCCTTTCTCCAAAGATCTTCTGTTTTTCACATAAAATTACATCTTTGTATATGTGCATATAAACTAATTTGGAAGATTTAAGCTAAACTGCAACTTAACTCAAGATGTACAGTGGATTAATAAGATGAATAAAAACTTGAATATTTTTGTTAACTTCTGAATTGAGTTATCATTATTATTATGGCTAGGGTTGGGACCCCAGGCAGAATTAGAATTAGAATTAGAGAAATAGAAATTTTAGCTTCAACACAGGGTGACCCATTGCAACAATGATACTCAAAAGACACTATGTTGTAAATGAAGTTTACACCATGGGGAGGGAGGAGTAAGGGAAGTGGGGAGGGATGGGATAGTAGGAGAACAAGACAGAAGGGGGTAACAATGCTCAACAAGAAATGTACTCTTTATATTACAGATATAGTTATTCACTCTTTAAAGCATCCTTACAACAAAATAAAATTTTCAAAAAATAATGAAAAATAAAACCTGTTAGGAAATATGAAAACACTTAGAAATTTAGGTTCAAAATGCAAGTAATAATTAGACATACACGCTGAGCAAGAGTTAGGATAAATGTGAAAAAAGAGGCTTGCTATTAACATGATGATTCAGTTATATGTAGGCTTAGGCTTAGGTAAGGTGTTCCAGTTAGAGCTGGGGTTAGGATGAGAAAAAGATGTAAGATATTGTGTAAAACTGCCACATATTTTAAGAAGAATGAATGGTATCAAAGTTAGAATGAATGTAAACCAGTGTTTATGTTACTTTAAACATTCAGATAAAGTGTGAGATACTTTTTTGTTCTAAGTAGGGTTAGGGAAGGATAAGCTTTAAGGTAACTTTTAGTTTTCCACTAAGAAGTAGAAGCAAAAAAAATGTGTGATTGAATAGAATCTAGACAATTTTCCTTACATTAACCATTTGGTGTTAAATCAGACTGTGATTAGGATTAGGTTTCTGGTTAACCGGCGTAGAGGATAGAGTACAGAAATGGGTTAAATTAGTGGCTTGTGCCTATTTTCCTAGCTATTCAGGAAGCTGATTTCTGAGGATCCCAGTTCAAAGCTAACCCGGGCAGGAAAGTCTGTGAGACTTTTATCTCCAATTAACCACCAGAAAACCCAAAAGTGGTGCTGTGGCTCAAGTGGTAAAGCACCCACCTTGAGCTAAAGAACTCAGGGATCGTGCCCAGGCCCAGAGTTTTCAAGTCCCACGACTGACAAAAAGAAAAAAAAAAGAAATGTGTTAAATGATAAGTAAAGCTGAACTTATTTTAGGTTCTAGGAATTCAGGAAATGCTGGGATAATGGAAGTACAATGTATTTCATAATATCAGAATTTGCGATCAATGAGTATAATGATTCCTCTTATGGAACAAGATACATTCAGAATTAAGAGTGAGAAAATCTGTAGGGTTTACAGAAAACCTGCAATTTATTTCAAGAATTACAAGTGGAATTTCAGTTAGGATTGCAGAAAATGAGCATTTTTCATAAATTTTAGAATTGGGATACTGTTAGTGTCAAGGTTATGGTTAGGATGCCAGCCATGGTTAGGGTTAGAGTGAAGGAGAAAAAAATGAGGCTCAAATTGAAGGTAAATTTAGACTAAGCCTAGTAAGAATTAGAATGAATGTGAACTAGAGTATTGCTATTAATATTAGAATCTACTTAGAGTTAGGCTTATGGTTATTGTCAATGTTCCAGTTAAGATTAATTTAGGATTAGAAAATGACTAAGATATTCAAAAATAAATAAAACTTAATTTTGGAAGTCTTATTTGAATCAAGTTAGGATGAGTGAAAACTAGTGTACTTGTGTTAGTGTTAGTATTGTCATATAATTAGGATTAAGATTAAGGTCAGTATTTTGTTCTGATTATGATTACTGTTATGAATAAGAAAGTTTTTAGTATAAACTTGAGTTTTTAGTTACAAGTAGAAGCAAAAATGTGAGATTGAATAGTAACTAGAGCATTATCATTATATTTATTTCTCAGTGATCATTCTCATAATGATTAATGAGAGTTTTCCAGACAGATTTAGGCTGAGAGTTAGCATTAAGTAATGGAGTAGATGGTAAGTAAATCTGAAACTGTTTTAGGGTACAGGGTTTCTGGAAAAGGTAGGATGAATGGAAACTACAGTATTTTTTCCTGATAAAGAGAATTTGAGGACAAGAAATATAATGGTTCATGTTAGGGAACAAGATAACTTCAGAAATAGAGTCAGAAAATTTGTGGGAATGAGGGCAAACTGAAACTAATTTCAGAGTGCAAACTGGAGTGTTCATTAGAATGATTTAAAACTAGAGTCTTTTTCTTAAACATTAGAATTGGACTATCAGGGTGAAAGGTTTCAGTTCTAGTTGGGGTTAGTGTAAGCATTAGGGAAATGGAAAGTTAAGGGTCCAACTGAAAGTAAATCTTCGAATAACAAGTCGAGTTAGAATTAGGATGAATGTGAAATAAGAAACTACTAACAATATTAAGATTAGGTTATGATTAGTGTGAGGGTTAACCTCAATATTTCAGTTAGGGCTTGGGGTACAATAATGGCAAGATAATGAGTAAAACTACAAACTATTTTGAGAAAGATGAGTTGAATCAAAGGATGAATAAAAACTCATGTATTTGTGTGGCTTTTAGAATCCAAAGCCCATTAGTTCCAGGGTTAGGGTTACTTTTCTAATTCAGGTTAGGCTTAGGATTAGGGAAGGTTAAGCTTTAAGGTAAAACTGAATTTTCTGCTAACACTTTCAAGTAAAATAAGTTTGAAACTTACCAAAAACTACAGAGTTTCTCTAAGTTTCCTATGCAGGGTTCAATGGGGTTAAATTTAGAGTTAGGTTTCTAGTAAGGTTTAGCTATATAGTAAGGGTTAGGAACTAGAGCAGATTTTAAGTAAACCTGCAAATTCTTTTTGGAGATACAGGAGTTCTGTAAAAGTTAAAATCATTGGAAACTATGGTATTTTTCATGATATGAGGATTTGAGGTTAATGATGCATAATAGAGAACAATATAGATTTCAGATTCCAAGTCAGGGAATCTGTAGGATTTGGAGCAAACTGCAAATCATTTCAAAGACAATGAGTATCTGTAAGGATGTTTCTAAACTTCAGTATTTTCCATTAATTTTAGGATTGGGTTATTATTATGATCAAGGTTACTCTTAGGGTTGTGACCAGGAATAGAGTTAGGCTTAGGGAAATTAAAGGTTGAGAACTTGAGTTAATTACTTCCCTTGTGTATGTATTGCACTGTTCTAAGGCTTGAACTCAAGGCTTGGGTTCTGTTCCTGAGCCTTTTGCTGTAGGCTATGAGCCACGAATCCAATTCCAGCTTTCTTTGGCAGTAAATTGGAGATGAGAATCTCACAGACTTTCTTATCTGAGCTGACATTGAACTGAGATCCCCAGATCCCTGCCTTCTGATTAAAGTTAGGATTAAAGGCATGAGCTACCAGTGCCCAGGAAAGTGATTGACTTTTATTGACTGTTTTTACTTATGTTCGAGATCAAGAGTTGAATTCACTCACTCTTCAAGAAAATAGAAGAGGCAATCCAAAAATTCATATGGAACAATAAAAGACCCCGAATAGCAAAAACGATCCTCAACAGAAAGAACACTGCTGGAGGAATATCAATACCAAATTTCAAACTCTACTATAAAGCCATAGTAATCAAAACAGCTTGGTAATGGCACAAGAACATACCTCAGGACCAATGCAATAGAATTGAAAACCCAGAAATGAACCTACAGACCTATAGCCATCTAATCTTCGATAAGGGAGCTAAAAAAATAGAATGGGAGAAAGACAGCCTCTTCAGTAAATGGTGCTGGCAAAATTGGTTAACTACTTGTAGAAAACTAAAGCTAGATCCTTATATATCACCCTGCACCAGAATCAACTCCAAATGATTAAAGACCTCGGAATCAAAGCTGACACTCTCAAAACATTACAGGACGGAATAGGAGAAACCCTAGATCTCCTTGGCACAGGCTGAAATTGTCTTAATAGAAACCTGGAAACACAACAAATCAAAGAAAGGTTGGACAAATGGGATTGCATGAAGTTGCAGAGCTTCTGCATGGCAAAGGACATAGCTAGCAAGATCAATATAAAGCCTACGGATTGGGAGAAGATCTGCACTAACCATACAACGGACAAGGGTCTCATATCTAAAATATACTTGGAATTCACAAAATTAAATCCCCCAATAACAAATCCTCAAAGAAACAACTGCCCAATAAATAAGTGGGCTAAAGACTTAAAGAGAAACTTCTCTGAAGAGGGAAGAAGGATGGCCAGTAGACAAATGAAGAAATGCTCAACCTCCCTTGTCGCTACCGCCTCGACCAGCAAGGAAGACGCGACACCGGACTCTTCTCTCTGCAGTTTATTCAGGACCTTTTTGTAATCTTCTGACCCCAACCCCGGGGAGAATTCCCCACAGCCTTAAGTACCCACTGGGTAGCCAACCCTGATACGCCACGTGGGAACCACCATTAGGTTCAGGTGCGCGGAAGCAAGCCAGATTCTTTGCCTTAGCCATATCAGGAGTTGTTTACCACGAGAGCACTCGCCATCGGGAAGGCGGAGGGCGGAAGCCGGCACCATCTTCCAGGTGCGGCCTCTCGCAGCTCTCTACAGTTCCCCCTTTTTTGTTTAAAGAACACAGATGAGAACAGAGGTCTGATCCCTGTTGTGCAATTGCAAGGACTGCATACAAGCCTTCTCCCAGAGGGCGCCTTCTCTAGGGATGACTCAGCCTGTCCATTGATTCGTTTTTCACAAGGACGGGAAAAGGTGAATCGAACCCGTGTGCAATCAAACATGCTCTCCTCGAGGGCAAAACTCATGCCTCTCGACTGCAGTACTTTGGCTTTGCAATCTGTGTTCATTGTTTTAGGGTGGCAAGCCACGCTTAGGGGGACTGACCTGCTCCAATGACTGTAAAGGCTTGGATAATCATGGCTGCACTGCGACGCTGAGAACCTCTAATTTGGCAAATGCACCACAGACATACCAAGGAGGCTAACACCAGGAGGCCTATCAGGGCTCCCAAACCCGCCCCCTCCTTGAGATGAATCATAGCAGCGGAGATCCATGAAGATAACCCCTCCGCCAATCCGGCATCCACTCGGGTCGAGTTCACCATGACGATGGCAACCCTGAGCTGTTCCATCAGGCTGTCGAACTCCCCAGTTCAATTACCTAAAAGATAACTAAACAACTGCTTAGACAAATTTGCAGCGTTTTTTGAATAGGCTTTTTCCTGGGCCTGAACTCTAGGTCTGGGCGCTGTCCCTCAGCTCTTCAGCTCAAGGCTAGCACTCTACCACTTGAGTCACAGCGTCACTTCCGGCTTTTTTCATTTTGCTTATGTGGTACTGAGGAATTGAACCCAGGGCCTCAGGCATGCAAAGCAAGCACTCTACCACTGAGCCACTTTCCCAGCCCCTTTCTTCTGGGTTAATTGCACCACAGCAGCAGCTAATCCAGCATTAGTTAGTGGTCCGCCCAGCTCTCTGCAAACTTTCATCCATGCTTCTAGTCCCCTATTCTTATATGGGGTTATGGCGGCTCTGCATTCCTTAGTGCACTGCTCGTAAACAAGCTGTTTAATTAATGGCATGGCTGCGTCTGGGTCACCAAAAATTCTGCCAGCGGCCTCGACCATACGAGCAACAAAGTCCAAAAACGGCTCCATAGAGCCCTGCAGGATTTTGGTGAGATTGCCACTCACCTCGCCTTTATTTGGTAAGGCCTTCCATGCCTTTATGCCAATTTTATTGATTTGTTCATAAACTTGAACCGGGTAGCCTATCTGCTGATTGGCGAATCTCCCCTGTCCAAGCAGCATATCTCTGTCCCAAGCTGGGTTTCCCCCAGCCTGATTGGCCGCAGCCTCTTCACTAGCAAATTCAATCAAAAAAGCCTTCCAATCTAAATACTGACCTGGGCTCAAACAAGCTCGTGCGAGCCCACTCCAATCACCAGGTGTCATGCAATGTCTGTTTAGGGCCTCCACCTGGGCTACAGTAAAGGAGGCTGTGATTCCATATGTCCGCACAGACTCAGCTAAAGATTTTATAACCTTAAAATCTAAGGGTTCATGATATCGCTGTCCCTGTGGATCCTGAAATATTGGACAGGCTAGATGTAACTCGGTTCTGACCGCTTTCCACACGCCTGGGCTGAAAGAACAGCCAGGGCTGCCACTTCCAGGGTCCTCCGCATAGAGCGGAGGGGCCAAAGGTGTGGGGCGGTGCACGGAGGGTGTGCATTCGTCTTTATCTGGGTCCTCTCTCTCCTTCCCTTTCCTCCTCTTTCTTATCTTTGTTTTTTCTATTTGTTCTATGAGTGATTGTAGTTCCTCTGAGTCTGTAGACTCAGAGGTCTCTAGTTCGGCAAAATCAGGGTATGAACCCCCCCCTGCTCTCCTCCTTTTCGCTGTCTGCCCTTTCCGATCTTTCTTCCTGCAGCATTTCTAAGGCGGCCTGACCATTCTCTACCACCTCACTGCAACGCTGGTCCTCGAGACAGCCACTTATCAGTTTCCATATTGGTCTCACTCCGCTCTTAAGCGTTCCTTGTTCAGAGGCAAAATCTAGGTCCCTCCCTAGTTTCTCCCAAGAGGCCACTGTGAGGCTTCCGGAGACAGCGAACCACGGGGCAACGATGTCACATTCATTCAAAAATCTCTCTAAAGTACTCTTTTTTATTTTTAACTTTTTTGAGTGCAGTAGCTCATTGAGAGCCAAAAAAATTGGGTGCGAAGAAGGAGCGCCCATGTTTTAAACATTTAAAGCTGGTAAACAAACTTTTACTTTCACTTTTGGCTACTCTATTGACTAGCCCCGGGTTCTCACTCTCTCTTTATCTACCGAGAAGAGCAAAAATCCCCCCCCCCCCCGCTCTTGTGGCAGATTCCCCTTTTACCTGGGAACTTACTCCCCGCTCTTGTGGCGGATTCCCCTTTTACCTGGGGACTTACCGGTGCACCACCCTGACCGCAGAGAGTTCTGAGTCCTCGTTGGGGTTATGGCTGAGTTCCCCATACGGGCCACCACGTGTCGCTACCGCCTAGACCAGCAAGGAAGACGCGACACTGGACTCTTCTCTCTGCAGTTTATTCAGGACCCTTTTTTAATCTTCTGACCCCAACCCCGGGGAGAATTCCCCACAGCCTTAAGTACCCGCTGGGTAGCCAACCCTGATACGCCACGTGGGAACCACCAATAGGTTCAGGTGCGCGGAAGCAAGCCAGATTCTTTGCCTTAGCCATGTAAGGAGTTGTTTACCACGAGAGCACTCGCCATCGGGAAGGCGGAGGGTGGAAGCCGGCGCCATCTTCCAGGTGCGGCCTCTCGCAGCTCTCTACACTCCCTAGCCATAAAAGAAATGCAAATCAAAACAACATTAAGATACCAACTCACACCAGTTAGAATGACTAAAATCAAGAACTCCAATAACAGTAGATGCTGGAGGGGATGTGGACAAAAGGGAACCTTACTGCATTGTTGGTGGGAGTGTAAACTTGTTCAACCACTTTGGAAAGTAGTATGGAGGTTCCTCAAAAGACTTTACATAGAGCTCCCGTATGACCAAACAATCCCACTTTTGGGCATTTACCCAAATGTTTACAAATAAGACCACACTAATGCTACCAGCACAACTATGTTTATTGCAGCACTATTTACTATAGCTAAGATATGGAACCAACCCAGATGCCCGTCAGTAGATGAATGGATCAAAAATATATGTGGTATGTATACACAATGGAATTCTATGCCTCCATCAGAAAGAATGACATTGCCCATTTGTTAGGAAATGGAAAGTCTTGGAAAAAATTATATTAAGTGAAGTAAGCCAGGTCCAAAGAAACATAGGTCCCATGGGTTTCCTTATTTACAATATCTACTATATGTCTGAGTCAAGCAGAAAAGGTCAGATAAGGTGATGTTAGGGAAATGTACCCTAAGATATGTATTCAAATGTTTTTTTTTTCTTTCCTGCGATTGTTTCTAACACATTTATAAGGTATTTCTTTGTTGCTTTGTATGTCTCTCCCCCCACAGTATAACCCCTGCTTTCACTGTATTTGATGTCGGTATAATTTGTGGAGAGGAAGGGGAAAAACAAATCGTTTAAATAGGAATACAGGTGGACCCATTGCAACCATGAGATGTACAAGTCGTTATGTCGAAAACGAACTTTACAATATTCATGGGGGGGGGAGTGGGGAGGATTAGGGGGGTAAGGGGAGGATGGGAAGGAATGGGAATGGGAAACAAAGGAGGAGGCTACAATGGATGATAAGAAATGTAATCATTATCTTGTCCTTTGTACAGTATTTTCACTATAAAAAATAAAGACTTGAATTCAATATCTGACAGCTTTGCTCATTAGGTAGCACTCTGCCACTTGAGCCATATCTCCAAAACTGATTATTTTAAATAGGTGGAAATCATTAAATTTTCTTCAGATGATATGCTTCATTAGTGTTGTTCTAAAACTCATCCTAATGAAAAAAGATTTATAGACCCTAGAGATGATCTGAACAGATTCTCATGCTTTGCTCCTAATGGCATAACATTTTAGGGACATGATTTTTAATTATTATTTTAAGTAACAAAGGAGTTATCATTAAACAAAGCAGTTTATGCATACAATATAGCTTGATCAATGACAACCCTTTCAACATTCTCATCCATCACTCCTCTATGAACCTCTTCCTTAACTCTTCTTAATTTTGTAGGATATTTACTGGATTCCTCTCTGCACTTCACCCCTTTTCTCCTTTTCATTCTTCTCATTTTCCCCCTTCACCCCTCTTTTGACTACCCATTTCCATATTATCCAGCAACTCTACTCCTAGGCATTTACCTGAATGTTTACAAACTAGGATGTAGTAAAAGTTTCAGCACAACCATGCTTACTGAATCACCCCACCTACCCCTCAAGAGAGATATGAATTAAGAAAATGTAATACACACACACACACACACACACACACACACACACACACACACATTGGAAATTCTACTTACCCATCAGAAAGAATATTGTACAATTTGTATCTCATTTCTCATTTCTTCTGCCTGGTATCACATTGTTGCCGTACTGTCCCTGTACTGCAGTAACTGACACATGCAAACTGATGTAAAATATTGTCAGGGTTATTGGCTAGGAACAGATTCCTGAATGAGTTCTTTGGTCATTCTCTTCGTCTATTCATGCCTTTGAGTAGTGATTGTACAGATTCATTTGTACCATTTGCTACACACAAAAGAGATGAACCACTTGTACGTATATATACATACATGTATATACATACATGGATATATGCATTTTATGATTTCAAGAATTATGGAGCTAACAAAAATCATATGCATTTTCCTTCCTTTTTAATTCTTTCAAAGCCTAAATAACTTTGTCTCTTTTGAATACCTAATTTTAAAGAGAATGTCATCATCTCTGATCTGTCAGCACCCTTGAAATTAGATGTTCCAATAAAACAAAATTACTTAGGCTTTTTGGTGGAAGAGAAGAGTATTACTAGGGTTTTATTCAGGGGTTCTCTGCTTGCTAGACAGGACTTTGGTTGTATAGCACCAAGCAGCTCAACTCCTGTTGCCATAGTTCTAGTCCCTTTTATTTGCTTGAGGTCTTGAAGTTTTTGCCCAGGTCTGATCTTAGATTGACTGAGACTTTGCTACCTATGCATCCCACAAAATTAGGTAGGATTACAGATGTGAACCAAGATGGCCAGATCATTTGTTGAGATGGCTGTCTTGGCATTTATTTCTCTGGCCTGCCCTCAGACATTTCTGCTTCCCAATCAGCTAGGATTACAGATGTGGGCTACTATACTTGGTGTACATGACACCTTCCTTTTTTTGAGAGGTTTTTATTGTAAAAATACTGTATAGAGGGGTTATAGTTACATGAGCAAGGTAATGAGTGCATTTTTTATCAAGCATTGTTACCTCCTCCTTTGTTTTTCCCCTACCCTCCCTTCCCTCCCACCTTCACAACTACACTCGCCCCTCCCCCCTTCCCCACCTCCCTGCCTAAATTGTAAACTTCCTTTCTCAACATAGTGTCTTGTGCATCTCATTGTTACAATGGGTCAGCCTTTATCCCTGTTTAAACATTTTGTTTTCTCCCTTCCCCTCCCCAAGCTAGAGAAGTGTGTATACAAGATGCAGGGCACCGACATCAAATACAGTGAAAACAGGGGTTATACTCTGTGGGAGGAACACATAAAGAAACAAAAAAAAATCACAATTTAGATGATAAACCACTATCTTGAGGTTTATTTCGCTTCACATCATCTTATCTGATCATATATACATAGCTTTTGAATTTTTATACTTGTCCCAGACATATACAAGCTATTGCAAATAAGGGAAACCATAGGACCTATGTTTCTTTGGGTCTGGCTTACTTTACTTAATATAATTTTTTCCAAGACTCCACTTAGAGTTCTCCTATGACCCAACAATCCCACTTTTAGGCATTTACCAAATCATCACAAACAAGACCATACTAAGCTACTAGCACAACGATGTTTATTGCAGCATTATTTACCATAGCTAAGATATGGAACCAACTCAGAGGCCCCTCAGTAGATGAATGGATGAAGAAAATGTGGTATATATACACAATGGAATCCTATACCTCAACAGAAAGAATGCCATGGCTCCATTTGTTAGGAAATGGAAATACTTGGAAAAATTATATTAAGTGAAGTAAGCCAGGCCAAAGAAACATAAGTCTCATGGTTTCCTATATTTGCAATAAGTAGTATATGCCTGAGACTGGTAGAAACGGTCAGATAAGTAGATGTTAGGCAAAATGAACCCCAAGATAAGGGTTCAAATGATTTTTCTTTCTTGTGATTATTTCTAACATATTTATAAGATGATTTTTTTGTTGCTTTGCATGTCCCTCCCCCACGGTACAACCCCTGTTTTCACTGTATTTGATGTTGGTATAATTTGTGGAAGGGAAGGGAAAAAAACAAATTGTTTAAATAGGGATACAGGTGGACTCATTGCAACAATGAAATGTACAAGACGTTATGACGAAAAAGGAACTTTACAACTTTGGCTTGGGGTGCGTAGGTGCTGGGAAGGGATGGGAAGGGGAAACAAAGGAGGAGGCAACAACTCTTGATAAGAAATATAATCATTACATTGTCCATGTAATTGCAAACCCTCTGTACGGTATTTTCCCAATAAAAAGAGAAAATGTCGTGTGTGTGTGTGTGTGTGTGTGTGTGTGTGTGTGTGTGTGTGTGTGTGGGTGTGTATGTATCACATTGTATATATTTATATATGTATATATGTATATGTATATGTATATCTATAATATATATATGTATATATATATAACTATACCCGTAGTTTCCCTTACTTGCAGTAACGAGTATATTAGTACATGATATCATATGACCATATAAGATGATGTTAAGTGAAATGAACCCCAAGAGAGGGACACAAATGGTTCCATGATATTCTTATCTCTATATAATCCCCCAGAGAAAATTGGAAGGGGAGCTATGGTTCAATTATTGAGCACCACCTTTTAGGGAAAAAGCTTAAGTGAGAAGGTAATGTATTGAATTTAAACCACAATATCAGCACTCAAAAAAGTTGATTTCTTTTTCTTGAGGTTTTTATTAAGTTGCTCAGAAAATAATCAACATTGAATTTATGTTTAGAATTACTATCAAAATCATGTTATATTTATTGATGTTATTCTTTATTTTCCTAAATTTTACTTACACATTAATATCCAGTAATGGAAAGAGATGATTAGTGTTTCACAAGTTTTTATGGCAGTTGAATATATGGATGAGAGATGCTTACAAGGAGTTTGGACTGAATACATATGTGCAAGCTCTTCAATAAATAAATGATAGTTGAAGAACCTGTGGCCATGTATGAAATAAAATAAAGAAATCAGCAAGGAAAGATAAGGTATGATTCTGGAAAGCACACAATTTTGGAAGATAAAAAAAACAAGGAATATATGAAACTTTTGTTAAGAACTTTGTAACCCACAGACACATTTTATTTCTTATTTCTACTATAAGGCATTTCAGTTAACTTTATTTTACAAAGTTAAACATGATTGGCATTTAATACTAACTGGCTTCTGTCTCAGGTGAGCAATTATTCTAGCCAGGTGCCAGAGGTTCATGCCTATAATCCTAGATACTCCGAGGGCTAAGGTCTCTAGATCCTAGTTCAAAGCCAGGTTGGAGAGGAAAGTTGGTGAGACTTTTCTATTCAATTAAACATGAGAAAACTGGAAGTGGCATTGTGGCTCAAAGTGGCAGCACTAGCCTCAAGTAATAAATTTCAGATACAGAACCCAAGTTGTGAGTTTAAGTTCTCTGAAATTATTGTTAAAATACTTGTTCTTAGGATCTCATTAACTTGTCTAGAAGAATGTTTTAAACTTAGGGATGTTTTATTTCATATTGTCAGCATTGATTTTTAAGATGTGCAGAGAAAAATTAAAGTCAGAACTGGTTTGTATTGCGTTGTATTAGGCATTGCCTCTACACACAGAGATCAGCTGGAAAGCAAATGGCCAAATCCTGGCTGTTGGCAATGAAGATGGATATGTGTTTCTTTGAGCAAATAAACAAAATTTGTAATGGCAGCCTTTATAATACCTTAATTGTAACAAAATTAATATTATTGCTATTATTATTTTTTGTCAGTTGTGGAGCTTGAATTCTGGGTCTGGGCGTTGTCCCTCAGCATTTCAGCTCAAGGCTAGCACTCTACTACTTGAGAAACAGTGCCACTTCACATTTTGTGAAGAACCTTTAGTTGGAGATAAGGGTCTCACAGACTTTCTTGCCCAGGCTGGCTTTGAATAGAGACCCTCAGTTCTCAGCCTCCTTAGTAGCTAGGATTACAAGTTTGAGCCACTGGGGCCCGGCAGTAAAACTATTTTGAAAAGAAAAAACCCACGATTCTATACTTAAACAATTACAATCTGGCAAGTGTATTTGTAACGTTAGTTGTATCAAGTAACCATAGGCAGCAATCATTTTTAGACCTCACTATGTCCTGTCCAATGCCAGATAATATTTCATTAATTTGCTTTTTCCTAACAAAGTTCATTTTGAATTCTCAACAGCACAATTTTCTAGTGAGTAAAAAGAATTATTCAGCATATTTATTTCAACAAACAGCATTTTGCACTTAAAAAAATTTTTTTTTCCAGTGCTGGGGCTTGAAATCAGGGCCTGGGCACTCTCCCTGAGTTTATTTTGTTCAAGGTTAGTACATTACCAATTGAACCACAGCACCACTTCCAGTTTTTCTGCTTACCTCATACTGAGGAATCAAATCAAGTGCTTCATGCATGCGAGGCCAGCACTCTACCACTAACCACATTCCCAGTCATTGGGTCCTGGTATATTTCCCCTTCTAGATTAATAGAAATATTCCAGGTTCCGAACTTGAAGCTGATCCCTGCCATCCAATAACATCACATTCTTGTGAATAGCACTAGCTGGCCTCATGAGCATAGCAGCCACCTGGAACTCAGCTATCTGATGGCCTTGGCCTCCAACAATGCAATCATTTCTGTGCACAGACTGAAAACTGTCATAGGTAAGTTTAATATATTCCATCCTATTCTCAGCGACTTACCATTCTCAGCTTTGTATGCTTTAAATTCTGTTAAACATTAATTACTATTTCCCACCACTCTCATACGTAACATATATGTCTTACTTTAAAATTTATTCAAATATGCAAAAATGTTAACATAGTTGCTGTCCACTAGTGGTTCATGTTTTAAAACCTAGCTACGTTAGAGGTCAAAAACTGAGTATCTTGGTTTAAAGCAGCCCATGCAGAAAAATCTGAGATATTTCTCCAATTCAGAAACCAAAATCCAGAAGTGGAGATGTGGCTCAAGTGGTAGAGTGTCAGCTTTGAGCAAAAAGACTAACCAAGTATAATTGGTCTACTTCAGACTCACTTACTTACTCATGGAGCACATACACACACACACACGCACACACACACACACACACACACACACACACACAATGTACATTCTCCTAGACTCCCCTTCTTGAGCAGTATTCAATGCCATTAACTTAATGCATGTTTTCCAAATTATTATGGTAGGGATTAATTTACATTTGTATTTATGATAATGCATTTTTTGTACTTTTTCTTTTTCATTTCTTTGGTACTTATGTGAGAGAACTGTTTTGTGAAGACTAAACAGAAATCAATGTGTCAGTAAATAGATAGTGACAGACTGAAAGATGCAGATAATACCACTTGAAATTTTATTTCTTCAAATTTAAACATATATGCATATGTATGTATTTAAAATTTCTTCCAAGATTTTATTTTCATTAACAATGATCTATTTGTTCCATTATATGAATTTAACATATTGTATGTTTCATAGCAGATTAATACTTATAGAATTTCTTTCCTTTGGAGACAAGGTTCTGCAGTGTAGACCAGGCTTTCTTCAATTCCTAATTCTCCTGTCAGGTTTCTGAGTAATGATTGGCATTACCATGTGGTAGCATAGTACCATGTCCAGCTATATTATTTACATTTTGTACAGTAGAATATTAATGTGAACAGCTTTAAGCCACATATCATCATGAGCATGAATGAATTTCTTGCAGAAAATGTTATAAATAGAGTTACTGAGTGAAGCCAATTATGGTAGACATGCCTGTAATCCCAGCACCCAGGAGGATTGTAAGCTTAAGAGAAGCCTGAGCTACAGAGTAAGTCCCTTTTAAAACAAAACAACAACTGTTGAGCTTGGAAGAGGGAAAGTATTGTTAAGTGGGGTGATAGGAACATACAAAATGTAGTGTGTGTGTGTGTGGGGGTTTGCTGGACCTAGGCTTGAACTCAGGACCTGGGCACTGTTCCTGAGGTTTATGCTCAAGTCTAGCACTCTACCACTTGGACCAAACTCCACCTCAAGCTTTTTTAGAAGTCATTGGAGATGAGTCTGATCCAGTTTCCTGTTCAGGCTTAGAACCTTGATCCTCTTTCTCAGCCTCTTTTGTAAGTAAGATTACAGGTATGAGTCTGTAGTAATTGTTGTATTACTGTTAAGTAATATAGTAAACATTATGCCAGTTTATACTCCTTCCAGCAGTGCTTGAGTGTTGCACACACACCTAAGATAAAACCCACTCCATGTTTGATGACATCCAGATCTCATAATCCCGTGAGATACATATTGTTATGCTCACTTTACCTATGAAGAATTTGAGCTCCAGAGAGTTAGGTTAAGTTTGAGTCCCCATCTAGTATACAGTGGAGCCTGTATTCAAGCTCAACTAGGTCTGTTTATTTCAGAAAACACGGAGTCATCATGTGTTCTAGTCAACATGTGTTCTAGCAAGTACTGCTCATTGCAAGTACAGTTCTATGCCTGACAAATTACCTTTCTCTCTCTTTAACTGTTTGCATCCCCTTTCATAAGCTAGGGAAAGCACAAGTGATGAGAAGAGCCATTTTTGAAGGGGAAATTGATAATGGGGTTTGAACTTGGTATCACATACATATTAGTCAGGTCTTCCATTTGAGTTATGCCTCCAGCATTCTATTTCTGTTTTATTTTTTGTAGTATTATTACAAAGGTGAGTTACACAGAGGTTATAGTCATCTAAGTCAGTTCTGATTATATTTCTTTTTTAAAATGTCACCCCTTCCCTTGCTCTCTCAATTTCTCTCTCTCACTGGTTTGGTTTTATTAACCACCACCACCTCCTCCTCCTCCTCCTCCTCCTCCTCCTCCTTCTCCTCCTCCTCCTCCTCCTCCTCCTCCTCCTCCTCCTCCTCCTCCTCCTCCTCCTCCTCCTCCTCCTCCTCCTCCTCCTCCTCTCCTCCTCCTCCTCTCCTCTCTCCTCCTCCTCCTTGAGATCTAGAGGGAATAGTTACATATGCGTGTCAATGACTACATTTCTTTTGTCTTTGTTTTTGTTTCAGTCAGTAATAAGACTTGGACCCAGAGCCTGAATACTGTCTCTGAGTTCTTTTGCTGAAGAATGGCATTCATATCGAGCCACAGTTCTACTTCCCTGAGTGCATTTCTTTTTGGACAATGTTAACTTTTCCCTTCATCTCTTCCAGTTTTCCCATCCTTCCCCACAAACAAATTGCATAGGTCATTTTCAGCATAGTACCAATTGAATATCACTGTTGCACATGTTCATCATTTGTCTCTCCTTTTGAATGCCCCTTTAACTTCGCAAAGAGAGATAAATGAAGAAACATGACAAAAATGAAATAAAATAAAGAAAAATATCTTGTTTCTGTTTCCTGGTCACTGGTTATTTTTGAGATAAAATGTGTGTGTGTGTGTGTGTGTGTGTGTGTGTGTGTGTGTGTGTGTGTGTGTGTGTGTGTGTGTGTGTGTATGCATACTGGGGCTTGAACTCAGGGAGCTGACCTTTAGCTTTTTAACTCAAGGATAATTGTCTATGACTTGAACCAAACTTTCACTTCTTGATTTTGAATGGTTAATTGGAGATGAAAATTTCACAGATTTTTCCTACCTGTTCTAGCTATAATCCACTTCCTCAGATCTCAGCATTATAAATAGCTAGAGTTACAGATGTGCTACCTTTTTTTTTGTTAAGTAGTTGAAATGTAAAAGACAGTTGCAACCATAGTAAAAAAAGAAATCCATTTAACTTTCCCAGCTTCATTAACTTTTAAAACTTTGTCACATTTGATATGTACAGAAAAACATTTTTTGTAAATGCTTCTGCAATTTGGTTTTCATCTGGGCTTTTTCCTCATAATGAACTTGATTTTATAGATTATTACCTACTAAATATTGATAAGAATATGTCCAGAGGGCATTAATGACCTTTTGCTGGCTTTCATAAGGAAAAGGTGCAAGCTAACACTTGTGATATATTTGTGTGTAGGACCTCAATGATATATCCATATTCTTAGCCAGAAGACAGTAGTGCCTGTTATAAATCATCTAGATCTGGCAAAACCTTGACACAGGCCTTGTTACCACCTCCTGTAGGTCCTCTTAGAGTGCAATCCTGCCTCTCCAGTGACCATGACAGAGCCCTGCTGGAGGTTCTCAGGACACAGCCAAGGGCACCAGTCAGGCTTGGCACCTACTGCTTCCTATGATGGAACTACACAGGAAATGTGAGGTCCTTAAGCTGTCATCAGAGAGTTCTTCCTTGAATATTCGATCCTAAGAATTAAGGAGACATCAAACTCTCTCTTCCTTGTGCCAGTTGTGGACCTGTATTTCTTCTTCTGCTGTCATCTTCTGTGGAAAAAAATGATCTTAGCTCTATAAGCCATTTTGCTTATTCTAGGTCCTTAGGGTAAGTCTGGATTTTATACTTAGACAAAAGGAAATATAGTGATAAAAATAGCAAACTTAACATTTTTTCTAGTCTATTTATTACCCAAATATGTTTTCAAATCCTACCAGTAATTCTTATTAGTAAGAGTCACTTAATTAGTAGTCACTTTTTCAAACTCCTAAGTTCCTCAGTGAGCTGTGTGAGAGAAACCACAGCAGGTTTCAGGGGTCCTCCAGACTAACTTCTTGCCCAGGGAGGAGTGCCTCCAAATTAAACAAAGAATAATTCTTTTTTTTTTTTTTTAATCTTTTTTTTTTTTTTGTCGGTCATGGGGCTTGAACTCTGGGCTTGGGCGCTGTCCCTCAGCTCTTCAGCTCAAGGCAAGCGCTCTACCACTTGAGCTACAGCGCCACTTCCGGTTTTCTAGTGGTTTTATTGGAGATAGGAGTCTCACGGTCTTTCCTGCCCGGGCTGGCTTTGAACCGCGATTCTCAGATCTCAGCCTCCTGAGTAGCTAGGATTACAGGCGTGAGCCACCGGCGCCCGGCACAAAGAATAATTCTTATATCTCAGATTACATGTCCTAGCTATATATACCAAAGAAAGCTAGTAACAAGAGATTGGTCTAACTTGGGAACAATGAAGATCAGAAACACGAATTCTATGTTTACAGAAATGAAAAGAAATTTTCCTTTATTCATATAATACAATAAAAAGCTCTACTTTTCTCATTATCACTTAATTGTGGTTGTATGTACTCAGTACTAGCTTCTTGAAAGTCCTAAAAAACTCTTTGACACAAACTCAGAAGTTCCATTGGTATCAGCTTGAGATTTCATGAAAAAAATTTACTTTTTATATTTTAAAAATCTATTTTATTATAAAGATGCTGTACAGAGGGGTTACATTTACATGAGTAAGTTACATTTCTCATTGAACATTGTTACCCATTCAGTGGTTTTCTCCCTCTGTCCCTTCCCTCCACTCCTTCCCACCCCCATTACATTGTAAAGTTAATTTCTGCCATAATGTCCTGCGAGTATCATGGTTGCAATGGATCACCTTTTGTACTTCTTTCAGCATTTTGTTATTTCCCTTACCTTCCCCCAATCAGATAAATGCATATACAGGATGCAGGGTGCCAGAATCAAAGACTGGAATTGCCATGGATAAAACCAATAGGAAAAGAAAAATGACATAAAGTAAGAAGAAAGAACTAGCTGCAGTACATTGGCTACATCAAGCTTGACAACTAAACAAAAGAAGACCTGTTGTTTCTATGTCTTGGTGTTCATTTCAGTTAGCATCATTTTCTCTGGTCATATATATTCATAACTCCTGAGCTATTATGATCCACTTTCAGGAGTAACAGGCTAATGTTAATCATTGCAAATGAGGGAAATCATAGAGCTCTTGTTTCTTTGGGCTTGGCTTGATTAACATAGTATGATTTTTTTTCCATCTTTTCATTTTTTTACAAAAGGGACGATGTCATTCTTTCTGATAGAATCATAAAATTCCATTGAGTAAATACACCACATTTCCTTGATCCATTCATCTGTTGAGGGGCAAATGGGTTGTCTCTATATCTTAGCTATGTGTAACAATGCTGTAATGAACATAGTTTTGATGGTAGCTTATTATACCCTAGTTTGAGATCATTTGGATAAATGCGGAGGAGTGGAGTTGTTGGATCTTAGGGAAGTTCTATGTTTAGTCTTTTGAGGAACCTCCATAGTGCTTTCTCGAGTGGTTGAACCAGTTTACATTCCTACCATCAGTGTAGTAGTGTTCTTATTTAGCCACATCCACCCCAGCATCTGTTATTTGTTCTCTTGATAATAGGCATTCTAACTGGATTGAGTGGAATCTAAATATGGTTTTGGTTTTGATTTGCATTTCTTTTATGACCAGTGATGGTGAGCATTCCCCGTCTCTTTCCGAGAGGCCACACTATTACAGGTTTCTAGTGTCCCAACAGAGACATAGAAACTTGTAATAATGTGTGCTTTTTGTTGTACATTTACTTCACTTGGAGCATTCAATGACTCCTATAATTTACAGCAAAGGTTTATACTAATTACCTTACTGAAAAAAACACTGATTTTCAAAAAGCATAGAAAAAAATCTCTTTGTCAGGGGTCCCAGTGAATACTAAGGAAGTTTCTTTAG